>NC_085099.1:1674593-1677093 GCF_963422355.1 Corticium candelabrum | reverse complement strand
TTGTCTGTTTGTTTGTCTGTCTGTTTGTCTGTCTGTTTGTCTGTCTGTCTGTCTGTTTGTGTGTTTGTGTCTGTTTGTCTATCTGTCTATCTGTTTGTCTGTTTGTTTGTCTGTTTGTTTGTCTGTTTGTTTGCCTGGTTGTTTGGTTGTTTGTTGTCTGTTTGTTTATCTGTCTTTCTGTCTGTGTTGCTGTTATGTTTTCTCACCACTATGCTGCATTTGTTTTAGGTTGGAATTCTCATGCTAATCTTCTCTACATCGACCAACCTGTTGGATCTGGATTCTCATATGTCACTCATCCAGTCAATATTTGATTTATTTATTTATTTAATGCAGTGAAATGTTTATATCTTTGTTGTCTACAGCATCTCTATGTTTTCAATGAGAAAGAGGTTGCATCTGATCTGCTGACGTTCATGAATTTATTTTACGAGAAATTTCCCGAATACAACCAACGTGATTTGTACATCTTTGGAGAGAGTTATGGTAAGTATGAGAGTTCCTAGTTGTTTGCTGTTGACTGTTGACATAGCATTATTTGTTTTGAAATAAGCTGGACATTATATACCTGCAACATCAGCGTTGATACTCAAGAGCAACTCAATTGCAGCTCGAAACCTTAAAGGAATTGGTAGGGATATGTAGCAATGGTATGAGAGTATGGGGATATTTGATATTTTTCTGTCTGTCTGTCTGTCTGTCTGTCTGTCTGTCTGTCTGTCTGTCAATACATATATTTTTCATAAATGAACTATAGCACCAAAGCAATAGCTAATCTATGTGTCCATTACATCTAGTACATACATGAAAACTAAAACTACAATGCACACTATATATGCACTAAATACACATACACATTATGACTAGATAAAAGGGACCTATGGTCCCGGTCTCTAAATGTTTATGAATGTCCACTGAGAGCTGAAGTCTTTCTGCAGCTGTATTTGATGAGGAGAGATGAGAACTTCTTTGTAAGGGTCTTGCTATTGCATTTTTATAGTTGGACGGCAAATCTCTTCCTCCAATAGTCCAAGAATTCTGGGGTATTTGGTTTGCCCTCCTCATTGACTGAACTGCGAGATAGATGTTGCAGATATCGAAACCCTTTTACTCCCCATTTTCCAAAGTGCTTGAAGACAAGGGGTATCAGTCTCACAGAGGCGCTGTCTGGTCTCTTCTCTGAATTGTACTTCTTCCATTTTTTTCTTCACGCCTCAGAGCCGCTGCCCCATCAGCGTATGCGGAGTTGGGAGAGGTTTCAGAGCTCTGTCTGTCTGTCTGTCTGTCTGTCTGTCTGTCTGTCTGTCTGTCTGTCTGTCTGTCTGTCTGTCTGCCTTCTTCCACTATTGAACACAAAAAAGCAAAATTTTACAAGAACACTATAGGTGAAACTGCTAAGCTAAATGTCCATCTACTGAGACATACAGATCGAATACTACTAAAATGCTAATGAATGATGTTCTGAATGTCTCTTTCATTGTCGTCCAAATTCTTCGTTTCCCTCTGCAATTCTTCTAAGTTTCTCAATATTTACATTGGAATTGGACTTCTGAAGACATATTGATAGTCTCTTTCTCCATTGTCCTCTAAACTGTGCTTCACTTGATCCACTTTCTACATCTCTCGATCTCTTTGCCAGCTGGTTCAAATAATTGTCTGCCTTTTTTCCCCAACAACCAAAATGTTCAAAATTCAATGGAATGAAGGTAGCTTTGCATGACCCTGGATGCTGTTGATTTGAATATTTATTTATTTTTTCTTCTTTCTTTTTGCAGCTGCAAATCTGTCCTCTCTGTCGATGCTCTTACCACTGTGTCGCTACTAAATGGGTGTGCCAGAGAGAAATTGAGTTCGACATTGGCACCTGTTCCTGAATCATATACTATTATGTCTGGTCTGTCTTCACTGTCTATATATTGATTCTTAGATTCTTTTTGTGATGCCTGTCTGTCTGTCTATCTGTCTGTCTCATTAGCAATAGTCTCGGACTACAAGTAGAACATTTCATTTTAACAATAACTGTTTGTAGTAGTGAAGATTGTTGACAATAAACTTGATTCTGTCTGTCTGTCTGTCTGTCTGTCTGTCTGTCTGTCTGTCTGTCTGTCTGTCTGTCTGTTTGTGTCTGTCTGTTTGTCTGTCTTTCTGTTTATTTGTATGTGTGAAGTTGCCTACTTTATGTTTTGTTTCAGGTATTGGTGATGGTTTCGTTGATCCTGCTGTACAGTATCATGCATATGGAGAGGTTCGTCGAGTTGATAAGCCAATTGTATGCTTTATATGCTTCTGATTAATATATGTGTACTTTGTAGTTCATGTACAGTCAGAACCTTATTTCAGAAGCTACATATAAAACTGCAAATTTGACATCTGATATTTGTACAGGTAGTTCTCATCTCGTGTATCAAAAGATGTGCATCCCACTATACAAATGTATGACTTGCTTGGTTATGTTTTAGGTCTTATTGATACAAAGGTGTGGATTCTGGCTGTGGATGAA
>NC_085099.1:1667093-1669593 GCF_963422355.1 Corticium candelabrum | reverse complement strand
CATGTTGCAACTTGGACGTTGGTTTCGTTGCAACTTCCGTGTTTTTGCCATTGCGTAAGGTTAATGAAACTCATGGTGGAAATCTGTTTTATTGGCTGATCGGAAGTCGTGGAGATCCTCAAAAGGATCCTCTGGTTGTATGGTTGAGTGGAGGACCCGGATGTTCTAGCATGTTGGCCTTGTTCAATGAGAATGGACCTTTCCTAATCAATAACAAAACCAAGGAACCAGTGTATAACCCTTATGGTAATCAATGTGTTGTTGTTGTTTTGCTGTTTTGTTGTTTTGTTGTTTTGTTGTTGTTTTGTTGTTTTGTTGTTTCCTTGTTGTTTTGTTGTTTCTTGTTGTTTTGTTGTTTTGTTGTTTTGTTGTTTTATTGTTGTTGTTTTGTTGTTGTTTTGTTGTTGTTTTGTTGTTGTTTTGTTGTTGTTTTGTTGTTGTTTTATTGTTGTTGTTTTGTTGTTGTTTTGTTGTTTTGTTGTTTTGTTGTTGTTTGTTGTTGTTGTTTTGTTGTTGTTTTGTTGTTGTTGTTGTATGCTTGTGTGACTGTGGCTTTGGTTTCTGCATGTCTGTTTCTGTCTGTCCATCAGTTGTGTTTGCTTGTTTGTTTGTTTGTGATTTTATTTGTATGTTTATTGGTTTGCCTTGTCTGTGTGTTTGTCTGTGTTTGTCAGTCGTGTTCTTCTTATCTATTATACTTTGTGTTTGTTTCAGGTTGGAATTCTCATGCCAATCTTCTTTACATTGACCAACCTGTTGGATCTGGATTCTCATATGTCACTCATTCAGTTAGTATCTAGTTATATATTGCAGTGGAAGTTGGACACATCTTTGTTGTCTACAGCATCTCTACGTTTTCAATGAGAAAGAGGTTGCATCTGATCTGCTGACGTTTATGAATTTATTTTACGAGAAATTCCCCGAATACAATCAACATGATTTGTACATCTTTGGAGAGAGTTATGGTAAGTATGAGAGCGGGGGCGTAGCGTTGCATGGGCTAGACCGGGGTATAGCCCCATCATCTGTAGGCGTGGTCATAAAAATTGTGGACAGTAAATACGTGTGAGGACCCATACTGTATATAGTATATACACCGCCCTTTAGTCCAGTCTAGATGTACCACTGATTCTACTGTATCAGTCGATTAGAAGCCAAAAGTGGGCGTGTCTATATAAGTGGGCGTGCCCGTATTATGATAAGTTTAGCCCCTCATTTCTAGAGATCATGCTACGCCCCTGATGAGAGTCATTGGTTGTCTACTAGTGGCATAGCATTATTATATGTTTTGAATTTGTTATGAAGCTGGACATTATATACCCGCAACAGTGGCAGTGATACTCAAGAGCAACTCAATTGCAGCTCGAAATCTAAGAGGAATTGGTAAGGCACTCGTGTAGCATTGAAATGGGACTATTGATGTATTTGATATATATATATATCATTGGGCGGTTATAAACAATATATCCTGTTCCGTCCATTGGGCGGTTATAAACAATATATATATAATATAAAAAAAAAAAAAATATATATATATATATATATATATATATATCAATACATGCATACATATATATATATATATATGTGTGTGTGTGTGTGTGTTTGTTTATCTGTTTGTCTGCTTGTATGTTTGTGTGAGCTTGTGTACTTTATGTTTTGTTTCAGGTATTGGCGATGGTCTCGTTGTTCCCGCTGTACAGTATCATTCATATGGAGAGGTTTTTTAACTTGAAAGGGCAGCTATATGCTGCTGCTTCTGAGTTACATGTTTCTTCTATTTTAGTATATGTACAGTCAGGAGTTTATTTCAGAGGCTACATATGCAGCTGTCAATGTGACGTCTGATGTCTGTACAGGTACTTTTTATTCATACATGTAAAACTTTTTACTATAACAATATTCAGTTTAGTAGCAGACAGATGGACATACATACATACATACATACATACATACAGACAGACAGACAGACAGACAGAAAAATGATGAATACACGCACACACACACACACACACACACACACACACACGCACACACACACACACACACACACACACACACACACACACACACAGATGGAAAGACATACAATATTGACAGACAGACTTACAGTCAACTTATCCACATCAGTAAGTAGACTAACTGTCATCTGTCTGGACAGTCAAGTCACTGCAAAGAACGTGCAACAAACTATTCATGGACTCAACGCTATATTGAGAATGAACTCTCACAATCTCAGCAGACAAACCAATTACCAACCAGTATGTCTACGAACAAAAACATTGGTGTAGTATAGGCTAATTGATTATTAGACCTGCAGTAAGGGCCCAGATATGCATCATACTTTTAATGTCAAAAACTAATCATCAGACCATACCGTATGAGTTGTTTGTTTGCTGTTAGGCCTTATTGACTCAAACGTGTGGATTCTTGCTTATGAGGAATGTAAAGTAAGTGACTTAGTCTACTTCTGTATATGACATCGTACACGTATGAATAT
>NC_085099.1:1659593-1662093 GCF_963422355.1 Corticium candelabrum | reverse complement strand
ACAAGAACCGCATCTCGGTCTAATGCTCGGTCTTGTGTATGTTGTTGCCATCGATTCCAGTCGCTCAACATGCTGGAACGATTCCTCACCGATCGGCTCTTCTAAGTCACTTATGAACTCAACGCTTGAATTAATTCACACACTTGCTTAAGCAAGCACACTTTGTTTCTTGTATTTTTTAGAGGCGTGTCACTATTAGCCTCGACCTCCCAGACCCGTGTAGCGCCGATTCACGGGTCTGGGAGGCCGAGGCTATGTCACTATACGGTTTAGTCTCTTGCACAGCCTCCGTAACGCGCGGAGAGGGGCTGCGTTAAGAGGGGTTGTGCAAGAGCTTACACCCGTACCAATGGGCGTGACTGCCCTTTGTGGGCGTGTCACGCATGCGCTAAAATTCTTCTGTCTCGGTAATGGTGTCGTTAATTGTGACTCCCGAGTTCGACCCCGACGAGGAGACGTCGCCGTGTGCGCCTCCGCCGAGCCCCGAATGCTTCCTGCGACACGACACGGTCGCAGCAGTCTGCAGCGAGTCGCTCGCGACGCCTCTGGCCGATCGGAATTCCTCACTGCCATGTGCAAACGACGAGAAGCTGATTGGACTGATGCTACTGCAGCAAAAGGAAGAAAAGATGGAAGTCGACCCGCCGGCGGCTGGTTCGCCCAAACGGCGGTCGTGCGTGAAGCGTAAGAAGGACTGTGACTCGCGCGATGGACGCGACGTCGCTCAGGATTGGGGCAAGAAGTTGAGGTCGGATGGTCATCATCAGGCTACGCCTGTCGTGCCGTTTTATTTGTCGACTGACTCGTGGCGGTGACCGGTCGGTTTCAGTCAAATGTAGATATCACGTGACTTATGAGAGATTTATTTAGAGCGTATTGTAGAGGATTTGTTGTCGAAGATAAGACTAAATTGTATCTTATCGTGGTGCAACGTCTGTCCCGCGTTTTCAGAATATCTTGTTTCAGTAGAGAGTAGATAACTTGGAGGTGATGAATGAAGCCTCGCGTCCGGTTCGTTGTGCGCGCGGCTTGGAATCCCGACTTTCATTCAGCATTGAACACTGGAAAATCGACTGCACTTGTAGGTCTTCCTGCTGATATCAATTCACGTTGCAATGGCTATAGTTGTGTTGGTTTTTGTTGTTTACACGATACTGCCGTCCGTTCTCACAACTACAGAGGAGTTGCATCGGACAACGGCACGGAAACCGACCGTTCTGGCCGTCTTTCTGGCAAGAAACAAGGCTCACACGCTGCCCTACTTTCTTGGCTACTTTGAACGTTTGCGATATCCGAAAGAGCGAATCTCAATATGGTGAGACTGAAGAAATGTATACACAACATCAGCTCTGTGTCATCTTCAGACAGTTTATTTTATATTAATTTACACACACACACACACACACACACACACACACACACACACACACACACACACACACACACACACACACACACACACACACACACATATATATTTTTTTGACTGACATCCATATATTTGTATATAATACAGATAACACAAATAACACATATCTGCCCTAAGGACGGAAGCACAAAGAGTCTAAGTCATAATAATTAGGTAGATAGTCACTAAGTAGTCTTGAGTTATACTGCCATAAACGAACAGATAACTGTTCATGAAATTGCCTGGAAGCTTGGCCCAGAGACAAGCCAGATGATAGAAGAGACTTCTTTACAATTGATCTCAACACCTCCAGACTATGTGCAGCCTTTATATATATATATATATATATATATATATTTTTTTTTTTTTTTTTTTTTTTATATACATATAGTTTATTCAAATATAAATAATAGCTACCCCTCCACTAGAGGGGCCTCACAACGAAGAACAAACAGAGTAGTCTATATATATATATATATATATATATATATATATATATATATATATATATATCAATACAACCAATCTACAATACAGGCAAATCCCATAAACTATATATATATATATATATACAATATATTATATTTTCAATGGCATGCCTAATGCATGCCTACGCATAAACATTTAACTATTTCCAACAACTAATTAATATTTATTTCAATAATATAAATAATTTTAATATTTATTATTATATTAATTAATAGTATCTGCATCTCTCAGTGATTGAGTGCATGCAGGTCGCCGTTCAGACAGCAGCCCGTAATTGCCTGCAGTAGACTAGGAACTTAGGATGAAGTCGAGACATTGAGTTTGATGTGATAGTGTAAATAGTCTTGACTTGGTACAGCAACGGCGCAAGCAGGCCTAAATTTTGGGGGGTTTAATTGATATTAATTATATATATTGATATCAATTTAAAGTAACGTTTAATCTAATTAAATAAAATTTAAATTAATTAACAGGAGAACAACCCCTCACATCCGCAACTACCAACACCAAACAAACGTCAGAGATATACCGAGGACATTTAGGAAAACAGAAAAAAACAGAATCTAGTTTTTGCTAACACTGAATGTCACACCTTTCTGGTTT
>NC_085099.1:1599593-1654593 GCF_963422355.1 Corticium candelabrum | reverse complement strand
AAGTCTTAGTCTTAGAAGATGAACTACAATTTGAACCCAATTTCAGACAAAGGTTCTTCCAATTGTTGAAAGACGTCCAGAAAAGCAATCTCGACTGGGACCTCATGTGAGTTAGAATACAACGTTAACAGTTACACATATGCATGCACACAGCGTGTTACAGTACACTGTATCCTAATATATTGGTAAACGTATTGGGTTTAGTGATGTTTGACAGTTGTATCTAACATGCACAGGATGATAGTGCATGTAATTTTAAAATACAGCTAGTTTAAACGAAAGCATTTTAACATGCCGACAACCGAACAAATAGACAGACAAACAAACAAAGCAGCAAACAAACAGACAAACAAAGCAACAAACAGGCAGACAATGATGGAAAACAAACAGACAGACAGACAGACAGAACAACAAACAGGCAGACAAAGGAACAAAAGCAACAAACAGACAAGACAGACAGACAGACAGACAGACAAACAAAGCAACAAACAGACAAGACAGACAGACAGACAGACAGACAGACAGACAGACAGACAGACAGACAGACAGACAAACATACAGACAGAAAACATACATACAGGCAAACAGACAAACATACATACAGGCAAAGATACAGACAGACAGACGGACAGACAGACATGCAAACAAATAGACAAAGCAACAAACAGACAGACAAACAAACAAACCAACAAACAGACAGACAAACAAAGTGACACACACAAACAAACAAACAACAAACAGACAGACAGACAGACAGGCAAAAAGAAAATGGCACTCTATAGGAAGATCACAAGTGTGTAAGATAATGAGACTACAATCAAAGGCAGTGCTTACACTGGTCTCTTAACAGTGTAAGTATCTCATGTACGTTGACATCCTACGTGTGCACAATATGAGCATATGAGTGTAATGTCAATGTGTGTGTATGTAAGATACCTTGGTCGGAAACAAGTTGGCAACTTACCTGAACCGAGAGTGGATGGCGTAGACATGTTGGTTAGGCCACAGAATTCTGTCCTGTCTCTTGCCTACTTGCTGTCTAAAAATGGCGCAAAGAAACTGGTCTGGTCGCGGCCTCTTAGCAAAATGATTGCCGTCGGTGAGTATCTGTCGGTCATGTTCGACCAGCATCCCAGGTCTGGTGTTGTAATTGAAATTCGTTGTGATGTTTTGTATTTGCGATATTAAATCTTACAGAACTGACTGGAAATCGCAATTTAAAGGTCGTGGTTTGAAAGCATTTTCAGCTCAACCATTACTCGCGTATCCAAGAGACGACTTCAATCATGATTCTATGAGCCAAGTAGATCTAGGCAATCAAGAGTCGACTCATGTAGGTGCAAATCGTGGATTAAGAGATGAACTTTAGTTATGTGTAGACGATTTTATGGTGACAATTTCTCTATTTCGGCATTTTTGTCGAGTGACAGTAAGGCTGCTTGTTATCCAGCAGCGTAGCCAGAGCAAAATTTTGGGGTTTCATTATTAATATTAATTTGTTCGAAATTAACTGTATACATAAAATCACTTTATTAGACTATAAAAAATAGATGAGCAACCACGCCCATAATTTTTAGGGGTACAGTACTGAACCCCCCAAGAACCCCCTGTAGTGATGCCACTGTGTTATCATCATTGTATGGGTGAAACTGTTGGAAGGTGCAGGCATGTTTTTGTGGGACCTTGTCAGCAACTGTCGTCTGAATTTTAGTGATGAATTCTAAGGCACAACGTATTAACCGTCTGCCGGTAGCAGCTGTACACATTCACAGAAATGTCGAACAAATATTGCAAGAACTGAATGTGAACACAAAGTCATCAGTCTGAACAGGTTAATTAGTCTTGTGCTTCTTCAGTCTCTTTGTCGTTGCTGTCCTCTTTACTGTTGTCATCTTCTGCTTCATTGTCTGTCAGTCCAGTGTGACTGTCACAGTCATCGACTTTAGGACTGTCGTGTTCAACGATGGTCTACAGCTTGCTGTGGACCATTTGGTACAAGAGACAGTCCACACTCCGGAGATAACTTGCGTATCAGTGAAGACCACTGTATATACCAAAACATTTCATGTCCAGTTGCTCTCGCCTTGGCAGTCTCACCCTATGAAAATCAAATGATTTGCAAGACGGAAAGTCAACCATCAGGTGATTCAGTATTTCCAATGTTCTGTCGAGTAGCATCGCAGTAATTCCATCTCTTCTCATGGACACTAGCTGCTCAAACAGGGCCTGCTCAACTTCTGAAAGATGATAGTGTCCAGGGGCGTAGTGTGGCATGGACTAGACCGGGCTATAGGCTTAGAATTGACTGTAAATACGTGTGAGAACCAAAGCTGTATATAGTATATACACCACACTTTTCCAGTCTGGATCTGGCACTGATTCTACCATATCAGTCAACCGGAAGCCAAAACGGAAGTGGACGTGTCCATAAAAGTGGGCGTGTATAGTCGCGTTACTTCAACCATCCACGTGCAACATCGCATTTCTTGGCAACGTTCGTTGCTATCACTGACAGTTTCTCTTCCGGTGGCTCCTTCACATCTGCGCACCTGTCGCCATGCAAAGATGCGCGCGCTATGTTACATTGATATTAACAAACTTTAGTTTCAGTTTGGCACGGTTTCTGCTAAAAACCTCGCCTACATTGAATGGCATGTCGTAGGCAATATGGTAAGTATGTTAGTCTAGATGTGTAGAATGTTGAATGCTAGCACTTGCACAACTTCATCTGATTGCGTTGCAATTGGTATCAAAAGACACGCCTTGTCATGTCATGGCTACGTTTCCTATCGTTTTTCTCTTAGTTTTCTTTTCTTGCATGCTTCAAATTGCTGCGCAGATGCCTTCTGCTGATGGAATATTAGAACGAGAAGTTTTGACGTTGAGACCATCGATACTAGCCGTGTTTCTAGCTCGCAACAAGGCTCACGTTCTTCCCTACTTCCTCGGCTACTTTGAGCATCAGCGTTATCCGAAAGATAGGATCTCAGTGTGGTGAGTTGTGACATCTACGTACTTGTGCGCAAGCACTGCATAGCTGCTTGGACACACTCTCCGAGCAGAAACTTTGCTCGTTGTTACGCATCCGGCCGGATGTTAGCCGGATGTTAGATCACCACGGGCTTTACGCATGCGCTGTACGCATAAATTTCTAGTGCAGAAATATTTCTGGCGACGGCTCTTTCGCGTACACCTTGTCTTACACACTCAAAAATTTATAGTATTGTGCATGTCCTGGTAGTAAGAATTGGGTTTCCAGGCTCTTCTATGACCAGAGAGAGAGTGGTATGCACATACGGGCTCTGTGTGTAGCAGGAAGTAGACTTACTTGGCGTTTAAATTTGCTTTTGTTCAGCTTAGGTTGTCTTGTAAAAACTTTGCGCTATGAGTATGATATTACTCATAGCGCAATTGTAATTACTAAGCCACAGCGGTGATGACAATATTGGCAAGTGTAATAACTACACCAGATGTGGAGTGATAAAAATAAATTATTATATTATTATTATTAAAAATAAATTATTATATTATTATTATTAAAAATAAATATTATATTATTATTATTATTAAAAATATATTATTATATTATTATGTGTCGTGCTCAACCAGATCAGTCTGGTTTGTAAAGTCTGTTACAAGTACCGGAAGCAAAGCCTGCTTCATAAGTACTTAGACCATCACGGCTGTCTAGAAAGAAGACATGACTTTACGAAGGATCCGAGTAGATCCCAGAAGCACTGTTTTCTGTAAGTGCTGCAGGTTGTGATGACCTGGAATAATGGCCAGCCACCGTGTAATACCTGCGTGCACTGTACCCAAAGCTCCCAAGACCACCGGAACCACCAGTGTTCGACAATGCCACATGCGGCTTATCTCCACTCGCAAGTCGCTGTACTTTGCCAACTTCTCAGCATGTTTCTTGCCAATGTTGCCATCAGCAGGACAGCTGATATCAATAAGAAGACAAGTGTTTGTCTTCTTATTTCTGAGACAGATGTCTGGACGATTGGCTTTGATCTTCCTGGCAGTGGGGATGGTGGTATTCCACATCATAGTAATGTCATCTGTCTCCACAAGCCTATCAGGATGATGCCGGTACCATCTGCTCTCCACTGGAACCCCAAAATGGCGACAAATGTCCCAGTGAATGATGGATGCCACCTGATTGTGTCGATCAGTGTAGTCCGTCGGTGCCAAAGCACTACAGCCTGCCACAATGTGGTCGACTGTTTCCAGGCCTACACTGCACATGCGGCAAGTAGGACTGACATCACGATGTAGAATCTTGCGCTCATAGTACCGAGTCCGAAGAGCTTGGTCTTGAGCAGCAACAACCAGTCCCTCAGTTGCAGCAGGAAGATTCACTGCCTTTAGCCATCTGTAGGTTTCTTTCATGTCCACAGGCGGTTGCTCATATATTATTATTATTAAAAATAAATTATTATATTATTATTATATTATTATTATTAAAAATAAATTACTATATTATTATTATTTATTATGTGTTGCTATGCCCCTCCATAATGGGCAAGTGGGGTCTTTACCCCCATCTGGGCGCCCACCAACCCGGCAGGTAAGCCCAGCGGGGTACATGTTTCCGTGTAGTCCATACGGCGATCAATGACTAGCCAATTCGATATAGATTGCAGGTATTACGGTGACCGCGAACTCGTGGACAGCACGCCTAGTGGATATCAACAACCACCAGGAAACACTGAACGTCATCGTCAACGGATTGTTCGCCAGACCACAGAAACTCCCCAACGACTGAAACGAGTCATAGTCTCATGGATAAAGCTAGAAAAACATGAGAGAGAAAGACAGACAAGTTTCATAATTTACTATCGTCACTGAGGTTTGAACCCCCAAACCATGGAGTGGTAGCCATTGTCGCTAACCACTAAGCCACAGCGGTGATGACAATATTATTATTAAAAATAAATTACTATATTATATTATTATTATTTTTATTATAAGTTAATATGTTTTGTAATATTAGGATTTACTCTGATCATAATCAAGATGATACAGAATTACTGTTGCGGCGATGGAAAGACGCAATAAGAGGACAGTATCGTCGAGTTGAGTTGCACAGTATAGTGGAAACATTGTATACTCAAACTGGTGTAAACAATTGGCCAAAGGAACGATTTCTTCATTTACTACGGTTGAGAGATCGAGCACTAAATGTAGCACGAGAAAGAGATATTGATTATGTTTTGGTGTGTATGTCAATTAATACACAATTTCACACACAGTGACACACACACACACACACACACACACACACACACACACACACACACACACACACACACACACAGCTGTTGTATGTATTACACTGAATCACGCTAGGATTCCAGCACATGGATGCATACAGTACATTTGTTCTAATGTCATTCTACTGTTGTAGTATATTGATGTGGACAACCTATTAGTCAATCCAAATACATTGTCTGAACTGATAGCACAGAAGAGGTTAGAATGTTTACTTTGTTTCCTAAATCAATATAAAACCAATACAAGATCAAGAGTTTCCTGCTTTGCTCACAATCTCTTTTGCTTTAGAGACATTGTTTCACCAATGATTGAGCCTCTTGTTGGATCTGTTTATTCCAACTTTTGGTGTGGTGTTACTGATAAGGTGTAGATCTATACTGCAGGGCTGGTGGAGCCCTCCAGATGTTGGGTGGGCCAGGCCTTGCTTTGCTAGGCTCTGCCCACTTGACAACTTTTGACTAAAGTCGTAAAGCTAGGGTGGAGCCTGGCTAAAGACAGCGTTACTAGAGGGTAGTCTAACTACTAGTAGTATTGTACTCTGAGAATATTTAATGACACTTTCTGCTGTAAACTTCCGAATTATGGTTGGTTTGTCTCATCTGTAGAGGTGACCAATAACTAATTTATTTAATCACCTATACCATTTTCCGGAAGTTGTCGTTAAACGTCTGTTGGTGGAAGTCCCATTTTCAAACGATGGATGGGCCATGGCCCACCTGGCCCACCCTACTTCACCGGCCCTGTACTGTTGAGTTCAATTGTATTGCCAATACACTATTTGTGAATTGACGATGTAGGGATATTACAAACGAACTGAAGAGTATATTCCAACGTTGCATCGTGCACGAACTGGTTGTTTTGAGGTTCCGATGGTTCACTCTACGTATATTGTAGACATGCGTTCACCTGGAGTTGAGAATTTTACCTTCATTGCTGATGAAGACTATAACGGAGTTGTTGATGATTTATTGGTGTTCGCATATCAAGTGAAGAAAGCAGGTGAGAAATGTAAGTACATGTATTCATTGCATGTGTTTGTTCTAATAGATTCTAAAATATTTATTTTGTTTGTTTGTTTGTCTGTCTGTCTGTCTGCCTGTCTGTCTGTCTGTCTGTCTGTCTGTCAATTTCATTTATTAAAACACAAAGTTTATGTTTCATTTCTAACACTAAACGCAAACAAGCTACTGAACAGATAGATATTCTATCTGTCTGTCTGTCTGTTTGTTTGCCTGTCTGTTTGTCTGTCTGTCTGTTTGTCTGTACAATACATATTTTCAACATTGAAATCTAAATACAACACAACTAAGCAAGTCTACTGTCCTGATCGCACATAACCACTACCAAACTAAAAACCTACAGAAACAGCCGTCTGTCTGTCTGACTGTCTGCCTGTTTGTCTGCATTCACGTCAATACTGCATGGGGTTGAGCACACTTGATGAGTTGGCATGGAAACAAGCATCTCTTAAGATCAAATTGGGAGGTCTTGGCAGTACAACCTTAATGCAAATCTCCACTGCTGCCTTTGTAGGATCTTGGTGTAATTCACTATGCAAAATTTATCAAGATTTCTATCTAGAGCAGATCTATGTGACAATCTAATCAACTATACTAGTCCACTTCCTTTCTATCAGCATCTTTGTGAGGCAGTTGCAAGCCTTCCTGCCACTGTAGGATTGGATGGAGAGGCACTCACACCTCAGACTTTGTCTGACAAATCCAGTAAAACTTCAAAATCGCTTAAGCTCGGATATTACTGAACAGAATGCTGCAACATGTATTATGCAAACATCTTCTGTCAAGCATGCTGCAAGGATAAGGTCATGTCAGGGACATTGAGCTGGTTCATGGCTTCAAGCTATCCCTTCAGCACCAAATTTGTTCTTAAATCTTCAGAATTTTGGTTGGCAATATTCTTGAGACTTGGTATCCCTTTACCTTTTTCTCGAATTGTTACCAAGTGTGACTGTGGCGCAAGTCTTGAAGAACGTGGTTACCATCTATTAACCTGCAAAAGTTTGGCGGGAGGCCAGTGTGGCAACATAATACAATTGTCTTGACTTGGGCTAAATGTTTAGATGAATTAAACATTCCTCATCAAGTTGAGCTTAGAAACAGATATATCAAATCAGAGAACCGACCAGATATAGCAACATATGATCCCACTGAATATTCCACAAAAGACTTGGATATTTCAATGGCTCACCCACATTCTTGCAACACCCTACAATCAGCTGCCAAAATATGGGCAACAGCAATCCAATCCATATATCAGAGTCCACCACACCATGTATCCCATTGCTTTTCGAGCACTTCAGCTTTTTGGGCCTTATGGCTGAAGAATTTTTAAATAAGATCTCCAAGAAGTTCAAAGATGAACATGGAAGGAACAATGAAGCAGACGTTTGAGATAAATGGAGTAAGCAACTGTCTGTAGTTGTACAGTTTTGCAACCGTCGAGTGATTTTTAAGATTTTGTCAAAGTTGTGTAAGTGCAACTTTGATGACTTTATACATACGATAGAGACATTCAACATTTGTCCATTGACTGTTATTGTTTTGCATGAAGTTAGCGCTTGTTATCGGTAGAGTAAGCGTTCAAATAAAACAATCTGTCTGTCTGTTTGTCTGTCTGTCTGTTTGTCTGTCTGTCTGTCTATTTGTCTGTTTGTCTGTTTGTTTGTTTATCTTGTTTTGTCTGTCTATTTGTTTGTAAATACACGTCTATGTAAAACATCAATGTTAATACAGATCACTTAATTAATACACATCTAACGTTTTGTCTGTCGTACTGGTGTCTAAATTGTTTAGTTTTACATGCTTTTTGAGCATGCAGTTGCATGGTGTTCAATGTGTTTACTTACTCCTCTATGTAAACTGTAGTTATTTTATATTTGCAAACATGTGATTGTGATAAAATTATTATGGAGTTAATTTCTATATCTTTATACATACATAACAGCGTTGTTTGCATAATGTTCCTACACACTGTATATCTTATTGGCAATGCTTTCTGTTTGTAGGAATGAGCATGTTTGTTCTCAACACGCAAATTTTTGCAAGAATGCCTCCTCCAAGCCATGACTATTCATCACTTGACGATGAGCGAAAAAATGCTGAAGAACTATGTGTCAATTATCTTGCTATCGACGGTCCAGTCGTTCAGAGCGAATACCTTCCATACAACAAACCAACCTTGACTGATTTTGGCTTGGACAAGGTCTGCTATGTTGTGTGTTTGTCAGGGTCTGCTGTTGTGTGTCTGTCAAGGTCTGCTATGTTGTGTGTCTGTCAAGGTTTGCTATGTTGTGTGTCTGTCAAGATCTGCTATGTTGTGTGTCTGTCAAGGTCTGCTATGTTGTGTTTGTCAAGGTCTGCTATTGTGTGTCTGTCAAGGTCTGCTATGTTGTGTCTGTCAAGGTCTGCTATCTTGTGTGTCTGTCAAGGTCTGTTGTGTTGTGTGTCTGTCAAAGTCTGTTGTGTTGTGTGTCTGTCAAAGTCTGTTGTGTTGTGTCTGTTGTCTTCTTGTTTGTCTGTGTTTTGTGTTTGCCACTTTGTAGTACGTAGTGTTGTGATGGCTAGATTTATGTGATAAATTTACATCGCCGAGAGGGCAGACGATTACGACTGAAGCACGTCCTTCAACATCTGGGAATCCAGGCTGAATTTGTAACTGCTGTTGATGGAAGGTGCCAGTAAATTAAAAGTCCATACAAATATACTGCCTACACAGTCTTTACCAGGAACTTAACCGATAAAGACTTGAAAGAGTTTGGCATTCAGATGTTGGATGGCTACTTGGATCCTTTAAAGAAGAGACCTCTAACAGTTGGTGAAATTGGATGCTTTCTTAGTCACCACAGGATCTGGGCCGAGGTATGGGTTTATGTGTATGTATACATTTGCAATGAAGTTGCTAAAATAATCAATCAGATGTGTGGTGGTGGTGGTTTGATTTATTGCTGTGTGTCTTGATCTTCAGGTGGTGTCAAGTCAGTTCACGTCGGTTCTAATCTTGGAAGATGATCCGTACTTTTATCCTCAATTTAGAGAGAAGTTTTCTCGCTTGTTGGAAGATGTCAGAAACAAGGAAATCGACTGGGAATTAATGTCAGTTGTGGAAGTAAACGTGTCAAGTTAGCAAAGAAAATTTAATGTTGTTGCTTGTTTATACCACATTTCTAGCTCTGAATATTTGATATTACTGGTAGATCCAGCTCCTTGTAAATATACACATTTTTGGTAAACGACTCTCTTTGAAAGTAGATGTGTGTGTGTGTGTGTGTGTGTGTGTGTGTGTGTGTGTGTGTGTGTGTGTGTGTGTGTGTGTGTTTGTGTGTGTGTGTGTGTGAGTGTGTGTGTGTGTGTGTGTGTGTGTGTGTGTGTGTGTGTGTGTGTGTGTGTGTGTGTGTGGTCTTGTTTTGAAATATTGAGCAAACAACCAATAGCAAAGCTCTCTAGTCAACCATGCTCAAACTGTCATGAATTACTCTAACTCTAGGCGTTTATTCGGAGAAAGACGTTTATTCAACGGAAGACGTTTCTGCAATGTGTGACGTTTATGATTAATTAATAATTAATTAATAATTAATTCTGTTGTTTACTAGAAATGAACCCTAATTAATATGCATAATTAACAGATATTGTATAGTTTTATCGGTTTTAGATATTTGGCTAGGAAGCGTTTGGAAAACACTAGGGAACTTAAGGTGGAAAACACAGAAACATTGGTTCGACCAGGATACTCATACTGGGCTCTGGCATACATGCTGTCTCAAAGTGGGGCAAAGAAACTGATCAATCAACAACCTTTAGGCAAAATGATGCCTGTAGATGAATATCTACCACTCATGTTTGATCGACATCCAAGGTATTGAATTCAACTAGGTTGCATAATTTCGTATTATTTTTGTTTTTGCGCAGGAAAGAATGGAAGGCACATTTTACAAATCGTAATCTGAAAGCATTCTCAGCTCAACCCCTACTCATCAGGCCAACACACTACACAAGCAATCGCGGTTACATTAGTGACGTCGAAACACTTGATACCGAGCTGAAACAACAAAAAGATGAACTATAACTATTTTGCCATGTTTTCATAAATTTGTTTATTTACATTAATGCATGCATAGGCTAGAGGTTGAAATATAAATATCAATGCTAACCAAGCATTTACTAGTATATATATATATATATATATATATATATATATATATATTATAACTAAATATCCCATATGGGACAAACAAAAAACATACATGAAAGACAAGTATTATTACTGGATATGTCAAACAAGTGCACTACTGGTCCAAAGACGACAGAAATACATGATTTGTAAAGATTTATAGAGAAGGAAGTAGAAAGTGCGACGAGAAAACAAATCAGGAGTAGAGGACACACAAACACACACACACACACACACACACACACACACACACCTTGACACACCTTGACACACACACACACACACACACACACCTTGACACACCTTGACACACACACACACACACACACACACACACACACACACACACACACCTTGACACACACACACACACACACACACACACACACACACACACACACACACACCTTGACACACACACACACACACACACACACACACACACACCTTGACACACACACACACACACACACACACACACACCTTGACACACACACACACACACCTTGACACACACACACACACCTTGACACACACACACACACACACACACACACACACACACACCTTGACACACACACCTTGACACACACATACACACACACACACACACACACACACACACACACACACACACCTTGACACACCTTGACACACACACACACACACACCTTGACACACCTTGACACACACACACACACACACACACACACACACACACACACCTTGACACACACACACACACACACACACACACACACACACACACACACCTTGACACACACACACACACACACACACACACACACACCTTGACACACACACACACACACACACACACACACACACACACACACACACACACACCTTGACACACACACACACACACACACACACACACACACACACACACACACACCTTGACACACACACACACACACCTTGACACACACACACACACACACACACACACACACACACACACACACCTTGACACACACACACACACACACACACACACACACACACACACACACCTTGACACACACACCTTGACACACACATACACACACACACACACACACACACACACACACACACACACACACACACACACACCTTGACACACACACCTTGACACACACACCTTGACACACACACCTTGACACACACACACACACACACACACACACACACACACACACACACACACACACACACCTTGACACACACACACACACACACACACACACACACACACACACACACACACACCTTGACACACACACACACACACACACACACACACACACACACACACACACACACACACACACACACACACACACACACACTGTATTGAAATACTAGTACGTGTACGTACATGTAGTCAGTGATATCATAGCTGTTAAAATATTGTTCTGAACTCCGAGGCTAATCTAATAAAATGCGTGTGACAGTAACAACCTCGAGGGTCGTTCGCACCTCTTTAGTTGTTTAGCGCCGTTCGATTCGTTTGTTTCCTCTCGATGCTCTCGCTTTTCGTCCTCTCTGCTCTAGTCTTCGCCCTAACAACCTCGAATGATGTCACAAAGTCTTCACAAGACGAAGACCTCGAGCCTTCCGTTTTAGTCGTCTTTCTGGCTAGAAACAAAGCTCACGCATTGCCGTATTTTCTCGGCTATTTCGAACGTTTAACATATCGCAAAGATCGTATTTCTATCTGGTCAGAATGAGCATTTTTTGTAGATTGTTGTATGTGGTCTCTGTTTCTACGTGCTAATGACCACTAATTGTTTCACGCACAAAGGATACGGACTGATCACAACGACGATGAGACGGGCAGCTTGTTGGCCAACTGGAGCGATTCTGTGCGGGCGATGTATCGACACGTTGACTTTGTGCACTCGCTGGATGTCGTGTATGTGGGCAGTGGTAGAGACTGGCCGCGTGAACGGTTTGAGCATTTGTTGAGGTTGAAGGACGAGGCGTTGAAGTTCGCTCGTGAGATTGATGTTGATTATGTACTGGTGAGAGATCTGTTTTGCATTTGGAAATTAGTGCGCTAGGAAAACGGCAACTGGAGAGTCTAGAGACAGACAGACAAGACACTGCATCGTGACTTGATCAGTTGGTGTCTAGTAAAGAGGCATATTCTAGACAGATGCCAGACAGACACACAGGCAGACAATGGGTGTTGTTAGCTTGCACCAGATTTAAGTAAAGCCACACAACAAAATTGGAAACCCAAAGCGCGCATGCGCTTGGGTAACAGTAGAATGACCGGCCAATTGAAGCCCTCTGTTGCTGGTTTAGGTTAGGAAACAGCTGCACACCTTCTGGTGCCTGCTAATTAAAAAGGAAGAGGGTGAGAAGGGGCTGGATACATTGACTGGCACTTGAGATTGCTACCAGAGATATTAATGTGCGCATGCGCTCATTCCAATCAGCCATTGTTGGTCTGTCTATCCACAACAGTACAGTAGTAGTACAGTACTGTAACCCTAGCATATGCATGCATTAGCATGCTAGGCAATGTGATCATATTTCTGGTGTTAATTAATTAGTATGTGTTTCATGCTGTTGCTGTAAAAATCAGTTGTAGCAGCTGAGGGCTTAGTACTCTAGTGGTTCTTCATTTATATGTACTGTCCTAATTAATTAATATTAAACTTGTACACATGCACAATATCAATTGGTAAAGTTTGAGCTTACTGCATTACTGTGTGAGATGCGATAGAAATAAATATTATTGTTTTTATTATGTGTCTATAGTATATCGATATGGACAACATTATTGTCAACCCAGACATGCTGTCGCAACTGATTGCTCAACAGAAGTATTGATGCGGGTAATTTTTAGTATGTATAGTGACGAGTGTATTCAATCTCTTTGTAGACCAGTTGTTGCACCAATGATGGACCCTCCTGTCCGATCAGCTAATTCAAACTTCTGGTGTGGAGTTGATGAAAACGTATAGAAATTGTATCAATTAATTTTGGGCTGGTGGTACACGTAAATTGGTGTATTATATTTAGGGGTATTACCGTAGAACTGAGGACTACTTTCCAACCTTATATCGTGAGCGCTTGGGCTGCTTTGAAGTGCCCATGATTCATTCAACATATTTAATTGACATGCGGTTTCCTGGATCTGAGAAGCTGACTTACATTACTGGTAACGAGTATAACCTTGGGTTTGATGATCTGTTGGTGTTTGCCTATCAAGCAAGAAAAGCAGGTGTGGTGCTCGTGTGTGTGTGTGTGTGTGTGTGTGTGTGTGTGTGTGTGTGTGTGTGTGTGTGTGTGTGTGTGTGTGTGAATATTTCTGTCATATGTCAGAATTAGTGCTTGTTGTCAATTACTAACAGGATTTGATTTTGTTTGTAGGAATGAAATTATTTGTATTAAATACAGAAGTGTTTATGCGAATGCCATGGACTAGTGGCGAATACTCATCACTGCAAAATGAGCAAGATAAAACTGAGACTTTCTTTATCAATGAGCTGAGTGCAGATGGTCCAGTAATTCGAAGTGAACACCTCCCATACACTAAGCCACAGAAGACGAAGTTTAGCTTTGACAAGGTACCATAGTCTATGTTGTTTGGCAACGTGTTGCCTTTGTGTGTAGCAATGTTATATGTTATTGTAGATCTATCTAATAAACTTACCACGAAGGACAAGCAGACGATTGAGGATGACGTCTGTTCTTGATTATTTGGGAATCGAGTATGAATTTGCTGACGCAGTTGATGGCAGGTGATGGAGTTTTGTTTTTAGTAGAGGTTGAGGATGATCAATATCTGTTGCAGGAATTTGACAAAACAGGATTTAAAGGACTTTGGAATTCAGATGCTAGACGGTTATTCTGATCCTATAAACGACAGGCCTTTGACAATGGGAGAAATTGGCTGTTTCCTTAGTCATTTCAAGATTTGGGCTGATGTATGAAGCATTAGTTAAGCAGACAGACAGGGAGGCAGACAGACAAACAGACAAATGAACAGACAGACAGACAGATAGACAGACAGACGAACAGATAGACAGACAGACAGACAGACAGACAGAATGACAGATAGACAGACAGAGAGACAGTAATACTGTACACTACCAGCCAAAGAACATTATGACAAAGGCATATTCAGAGCAGCATTCACGAGATTTCATGAAATCGTGTATTTGAACTTCAACTGTAGCATGTTTTGTGATTTTGTAGTTCAATAACTAAAGATAGGCAGACAGACAGTCTAGCCAAATATATTACCATCTTGGCAACATAAAATCATATCGGAGTCTGTCATTTATGGGTGTTTGGTGATATGTTTAGGTACTCGCAAATGGATTTAACGAAATTTTGGTGTTGGAAGACGATCTTCATTTTGAAAGTTATTTCAGAACAAACCTTGAGCATTTGGTAGACGACATCAAAGACAAAAATCTCGATTGGGATCTTATGTATGCAAACATACATCAAAATAGTCTATTGTTTCTACTGTATTGATCGATTATTGCATTGCAGTTACCTTGGTCGAAAGCGGCTTAATGATGTCAGTGAACCAGCTGTGAAAGAAATGACATTATTAGTACAACCGGGATACTCCTACTGGACTTTGGCATACATGCTGTCAAAATCCGGTGCAAGGAAGTTGATTCAGGCAAAACCTCTTTCGAAAATGATGGCTGTTGATGAATACTTATCTCTCATGTTTGACCAGCATCCACGGTATCACAAACTTTATTAATTAAATCAATATTTAAATACAATATCTGCATTGTTTAGAGATGATTGGAAAGGTAAGTTTGAGCATCGTAATGTGCAAGCTTTCTCGGTCGATCCACTGCTGATTTATCCAACTCACTACACTAAAGATCATTCGTATTTCAGTGATACGGAGGCATCGACTGTAGCGATTGAGAAACAGGCAAAGGATGAACTCTAACAAGTGCATGGTATTTCAAAGAGTTTCTAGCAGATATTGTTGTGCATTGATATTTACTAATACCTTGTTCTACCTGCTCTGTCACTAGAATCTAATACTATCATAAACTGTACCTTGGAAGGTACCTAAAATATTGTATACATAAAGGCATATGCATAATTAATTAATACAAAGTTTAAGGATGTAAAATTAAGTTTATACTTAGTAATGTATGTTTAGCTTAAAACATTTAATTTACTAATTTATTTATGAATTTAGGGAGCATATTGGTAAAATTGTAAAAACAAAAAAAGTTGAATATACATGCTGACCACATAGTTAGTGTCACTTTGCTTTGAAGTCTGTATCAAATCGCAATGATTTAATTTTATTTGTGAGTTTACTTACTGGTTTGCAAAATTCATGATCAAGTATACGTACTGTGTACACTCACTGTACTGTCCTGTCCATACGTCCAAGGCACGTGATTATCAAGCAAACGGCACGTGACTTACGTTTAACATCCGGGGCCCCAGTATGTCTAACTCATCAAAGCGTCTACTCGGGCTTTGCTTTCCAACAAATTTTTAGTAACCACTAAGATGACAGTAGGTGAGTATTGACAATTGTTTCTGTGCGTTTGCATCACTGGCATGCTGGGAATTTTCGTATTATTGCATTTCGCAATTTACAGTTGCAGGTTTCGGTATGAAGTTCAGTCGGTAGTCAAACGTGCTCCAACAACGTTGTGAACACGATTGAAGTTGTGAGACATCTAGCAGACTCAAATGGTGACGTCACTTCCGAGTCATGTCATTGTTCTTGCGTGGGTAGAGGATGCGGAGGATCAACAGTAAGTAAAAGAGGTATGCACACTGTGGCCGCCAAAACTTTATTTAGTATCAGGCTGCATGTTTAGTTCACACACTGATGGTGCTATCAGGCTGCATGTTTAGTTCGCACACTGATGGTGCCAGCACAAATACCCACATGTTATTCATTCATTTCTTGCATCATCCGTGAATCAATCTTGTACTAGTACTGCACTTATGATATGATGTTTAGTTTCTAAGCCAATTGACTGTAGTTCTGCCGAGATTATACAAACTGCTTCTTCCATGGTCAGACAGATCTATCCTTTATGAACCTCTGCTGTGTTGGTGTTTAATTAATTAATTAAAACAGTTTTGAATACTTAGAGGCTGTCCTGTTACTTGGAGTAGTTGCTCAAAACTTTCAGGAAACCTAAATCTGTTTGATTAATAACAGACAAACTGTCCAGCTTGAACAAGGACAGCATGACTATTAGTGAAGTACGCTACTAGCCTCGTCCCCCAGGCATTCCCCAGCTCCTCAGTACAGGACTCTGTGACATCAGTCTAGTCATGTGACACGCGAGCACTGTAGGGAAGAGTGAGGCGAACACCTGGGGACGAGGCTAGTACGCTACAACTGCATGCATTGACTGGCAGCAGATATAGATTTAACTACTTTTTTCTTTTATGATATTTTGATGTGTGAATGGCTGGTGTCCATGTTACTCAAAAACACATTTGCAATAGACAAAGCCTGCGACTTCAGATTTGGTTGAATCGACGTGCCTGTCGATTGGCAATAGAAAAATTTTTTAAAGACGTTGCATGTTATGGAGTTATACTGCATTCACACTAGCAACTCCAGAACCGAGCCAGACCAGATAAATTTCTTGCAAGATTGCCAGTACTTTACTAAAATATTTGATGAAGGTCTCGTTTTGATACCAATTTCAGTCATCTACATCAATTTCTACTGTACCTGGCATGGTTCTGAAGTCTAGTGTGAACGTGGCTTTAGAAGTAGATGGCCTGATGTAAGAAAGATACAGAACTACATTTATCTTGTTAAAAAGTTGTATAAAGATCGATGAATTCTGAAGCAGTCGTAAACATGAGTCACTATTTCACAAACGTTGAACAACTCACGTTTGATGTGTATGAGCTTGGCATTGGTACACACTACACAAACTCATGAACAGCTGGCATAGCTTCTGTACCTCAAAAACATCAACGAATCATAGCTAACCATCAACCCCGATCACACCCATTTCTATTACAGTCGGTACTTGGAAAAACATACGACCCACCGAAACACGCTTTCATGCTTCGTGTCATGCATGACATCTTGCTAGCTATGCACATACACGCGAGTGTGTAAAACGCCATTTGTTTATTCAAATCTATTAGCCAGTATGAACGTGGATGGTACAACACAAAACGAAATTTGTGTTTACCAGTCACCAAAATCATAGAACTGCATGCTTTGCATTGTGTTCATTATACATGTGATCTACGCCTTAGTCTCATCAGACACATGAACAGCAGCAAACACACGGAGCACGCTTAGCCTATTGACTTAGCATCTATTTTAGCTCCTACAAGCCACTTGGGTTCACTGCCTGCATAGCGGCTACAAAAACAGCAAGTGCACACAGCACAACTACAACTAATAACAGCTTTGCAGCCCAGTGAACATTCCCATACGGCGATGCTCTGTAGTGATCAACAATGCTATCCTAAAATAAAAAAATTACAAAAAATTTTGAATTAACGACCCAACATGGCAAGTTTAATTAATTAGTATAGATGCATGTCCAGTCGTACAACTTCATTACATAAAAACATCATGAATATATTGACACATAGGGTTGTCCTCCTTTATTGTGTCCGTTATTCAATTAAAGAGTGTGACCCATTGGCAGGCTGTTAATTATATTGAGGACATCCAACCGAACAGCTTGTGCCATCATGTAAAATCAACAGCTGTCACTCGACCCATCTGCTACCACATTGGGCCAGATACTCTAATGATTAGCTGCACTTCCAGACAGAATCGGCTGCGGAAGCTGCAACGTAAGTACGTGGCAAACGACCATGTACCCGTACGAACACCAGGATCGTATAGAGTGCAACTATTGACTGTGTGTTTGGGTGTGAGTCGAAGAGAATGACTAACACCACTGTCTGGATGTGGGAGGTGACGCCGCTTGTGTTAGCCAATCATCTTGCACCGTGCTGATATCTGCCAGTGAAACTAGTCTTGGTGGCTTGTGTTCAGTTCATTCCTGCTGTCATGCGGTAAGCTTAAGCATAACCGCTTGCTCGGTCTGTTCAACAGACAGTGTATAGTTCAGTTTCAACTTGTTTGATGTTGATGTACTTCGTGTAGATGGCTGCAGTTGACAGACAAGACCAACAGTGTGTGTGTGCCCGTCACGCAAACTCTGGTGTCCTCTACTACTGGGATGGGCTTCTCGGTCGTGATCTTCAGTTCTATTGTGGACAAACACCAAGTTGTATTGGACAGTCATGCGATCAAAACAGAAATATGTCGGTAAGGATTTAATATGTAGAAAGTGATGTTTTTGGACAAAGAAGTTAGTCTCTAACATTTGTACAGTTACTATTGGCTTCAATGGAGCCATCCATGTACTATGAATGCATGGCTAACTAGCATGAGTCACAATAGGTCAGTTCGTAATACAAATGGAGTCGAGCCCGAGCGGCGGTCCACCCCCCCCCCCTCCCCCCAAATGCAACTATAATGGCATAAAATGCTAATTATATAGGCCTTTATGGTCAGTCTAAATAGCGGATAAAACTACTCACGAGCAGCTGTGGCTCTGATTGAGTACACAAAGGGTGTAGGTACACACGTTTTCCATCTTAGAAAGGGATAATGTAGATGAGACTGTTATCTAGTTTGTTTGCATCCCGGAAATGACAGAGAAAAGAATTTCTAGCATGAGATAGCTACCACAGAAGAAAGAATAGGACGTCGATTCTATCGAATGGCAGTTGCCCAATTGCTTTGCCACCGTTTCAATCTGATTGTGGAAGTGTGAACAGAGACACTGTTTCCAGCTCCATGAAGGTAGCTGTTCAGAGTCAGTGGCCATAGGGTGGGCGACATGTTTAGCATCACTAGTTATGATGTACATGGAAATGTGATAATAGCAGACGATGGATACACAGTTGTGTGATGTCACACATCCTTGTTTTGCAAAGCTTGGAAGCTTCGAGTACCAATCTTTAGGGTCCTTATCTACCTTATGACACAGTAACTGTTTAAATGTGTGATATGTGCATGCATGTGACAGTGTGTGCATGTGCCTGCACGTGGTGCATGTGCACGCCCACACACGCGCGCGCACGCACACACACACACACACACACACACACACATACACAGGCTTGGGACATATTGTATAGCACAGAGGGTTAGTACAGACTGCCACTAGTCGCTATGCCAATATTACTTGAGCCATAGTATATACACGGATATAAAGACATGCTTGGACCTTACTGCCTTATATCTGTTGGTTGGTAGACAAACCTGCATGCCCTTCCTAACATCTCCAGTATTAGCGTCGCAAAATGAACTCACCCATTGCCTGGGTTGCTGTTTGACCCAACTACTCAGCTGCTTTTGAATTAGTGTGTCCATCCACAATCCGATCTGTCTAAGAATGTTGTCCTGCCTCCTCTCTTTGCATTGAATGGCCATCGCACCAACATACGCAAACAAAGCCATCACTCTGCCCCACCGAATACCTACAAGAACCAAAATATGTAAACTTCAATACGTCATTATATTCACCTCAATGACACATAGTTTGCAACTAAAGCCCTAGTTACAACGTTACGGGACCCGGGCCAAACCCGGGACCATGTGTTTACATACAATTATTCAGGTCGAGATGGGCCCCCGGGTCTACGGGCACGACTCACTTTCGAAAGGCGGGTCAGGCCCCCGGTCATGTTATAGCTTTGCCCATTATTGATTAGCACACGCAGGCAGTTATTCATGGCGGAAGATCGTGAACTATGCTTTTTAAGTCATGCCATCGAGCTGGTTCATAAGAGCCATCACCTCTTCGTCAATCGATAGTAGATCTACGCTTCTGCGTCATGCCATGGTTTACAGACCACGCTGCGATTGACTTGCATTTCAGACCCTACGCATCTAGCTGAGATGCTGATGGTGGCTATGGACGTGTGAACACAAAACAGGACCAGGCCCAGGCTACGAGCCAGGGTCAAGCCCAGGACATAATTTAGCTGGCCCCATGTAAACATAGCTTGAATATCTAGTTACTCGAGGTGTGAAATGCTAGGTACAGTAATGTGGTCACGTGACATATGACCAACTCAACTGGCTCCGCCTCCACACATGCGCTCATGTAGTCAGGACCATAATATTAGATAAAAATTTCAGTAGCAGCTAGTGCAGAATGCAAATACATCCGAAGACAAGCAAGTTTCTTGGCATGTTGCACTCTCACTAACAGCTCGTTCTATAGGTGACAGTGACAGTGTAATACAGAGTTGCCAACTCACACGCAACTTGCGTGAGTCTCGCGCAAGTTCCTTCAGGTCACACGCTCACATGCAAGGAACCCAGATCTCATGCAACTTTTAGATTGCTGGAAGATCTAGGCACACGTGTACAGTGAAACTGTAGGTACACCATAGATTCACGTAAAAATCTGTAGTGTCTGATAGAAATCTAAAACCTGACGAGACTGCCGTAAAGTGATCGATCATTACGAATAACCAACCCCAGGCAAGTCTAGTTCTGAAGCTGTCAAACATATTCAGCCAATTCTAGTACTGTACTAGTCAGCACATCCATAATTTCCCACATCCATAATTTCCCTACTCCTTTTCAACTTTCGGACGTCATCAGGAAGTCTGAAAGAGGGAGGGGCTGATTACGCTAGACTGATTTACTGCATGCCTAAACTATATTGGTTTATCGTTACTAGCAGAAATTCTAATTCTGTCAGTACTTGCTAGATAATTATTGTCTAATGCGCATTGACACACTATGTGTTATTTTTTTAGATATTTAGGTATTAGTTTTGTGGCCACACCTATATGTAGATATAAAGTACTGATGAAAATCTGAGATCTCACGCATTTTCAGTATTCCTGGTTGGCAACTCTGGTAATAAAGGGAAATATGTGATGGTTAGGAATAGTTTGACTATGGGAAATCCCTCGAGATCACGGAAATACAATAGGAATTTGCTAATAATGTGTCTCTCACCCCTGGTGAGTCGGGGTCATACAATCTGGCTACTGTTTTCCCACTATTTCTCTACAGGAAACTGAAAGTAGTAGGGACAAGTCCCTTTGGACAAGTTTATGTCATCGATCACACTGAACAGACAAAATCAACCATTCAGAATGTGTCCTTTCAACATAATATTATCTCTGTAACCACATGGTGTGCAGACAGGAGCACGCACTCCACCTGTGTTCACCTGGTAACATGCGTATCCACATCCTATGCTGTTAGCATTTACAATATGCATCCCAAACATTCCTGTCTAGGTCACCAGAAGAACTACAATTGACTTAATAGTTTTTGAATCGAGACCGAAAATTGAATAGTATCAGTAGAGTGTGCCATCAATTGTCACTCGCATGTCTTGCTATGAGTCAATCTGTAGGCAACCTTGTCCAGTTGTATGCCCAAACTACTAACATTCCACAAATGTCTCGCTCACCGTCCGCAAATTGATTCAACATCATTCCACGGATGAAGACAGCCTCGTTATCTATCTATCCATGCACGACATTTTCACTCACCCGAACCGAACAGCTCGCGCGCGACCACATCAAACTTCTCTGCATCCATCCGACTGTCCATGTACAACTCGTCGAAGCTAATCACATAGCGGTACTCTACCTCGTCCGCCAGCGCACATATTCGCTCGAAAACTTCAGTCGTCATGAGTGTACGATCTGTTTTGTAGTATTCGGACCGCAAACCTTCTCGTTCCAGTCGATAAGCGATGTAACAACGTGCTAAAGCAGTGCCACGCTCACTCACTGCGTCTTGCATATCCGCATAGCCTATGTTTACACTTGAATCCTCAACTCGTGGCGCGACTGCGAACTTTCTACACCAACCGGTAACGATCTATAGTCTGAACAGGAAACGCCGGCTAGTAAAGGAGGGCGGGGACTTATGCGCTGCCGGTCGCTGATTGGTCCGACCGGAAGACTCACTTTGCAGTCACGTGGTGTTTCAACACAGGACGATGTCTAGATCGAGGGCCACCACGCAATGAGACTTTTTGTACACCCGAGTTAATCTGCATGACAGTGGCTGTCCGTCTGGCTATCGGAATTGATAACGAGGTGGTGAGGTTAGATGCAAAGACAATCTCTCAAGTCACGTGCACTTCTCTTGCAATGTGAACTCTACAGCAATCGTCACAATCGACTATCACATGACTGCCATCATATGACTATCAAAAAACAATACCTAACCACAGGCATGCACAATCTACTGACTGTTTATACAATGAGCTAAGTTCGTTAGCCTCAAGTATGTACACTGCAGGTCTCTGGGGTGACGTCATCTCTTGGACTCCAGGTAATCTTTCGCTTCATTGATCTTAGATGCCATATAGGGTGATCCGCCTGTAAACACACGTCTGTTAGTGGTTTGGTAAGTTGTTGATAAATTGCCACTATATATTGTTTTGGTAATTAGTGTGACAGGGTGGGATTGATGTAATGGGTATGGTATGGACATGTACCTCTGTCAGGATGATTCAGTAGCATGATTCGTTTATGAGCTTCTCGGACCTTGTTGGATGGAGAGGATGGGCTAGACAAATTAGTATTAGGAAAGTATGTATTACACATGGACACACACACACACACACACACACACACACACACACACACACACACACACACACACACACAAATGGACATATGTTAAGCCCTCCACATCAACCTTAAGGTCAGTTGCGGGAGATAGCTCCCCCTGCCTCTAGAGACAGGGCCTCCATGCGCTACGTGGAGTCTTGGAGCCAGCACTACAATCCACCTGGAGCTTGGCCAGAGTCATCCAGGGGCACTGACAATGGCGCAGCTCTGGGACTGGACACCAAGGCCCACAAGTACCTGTCTGCTGCATGATGTTGCTGCCAAGCCAGCGGTCATGTCCACCCCAGTCAATGACCAGGTACTCATTTATACTCCTGAGTCGAGAGAAGCAAGTGTGGGTGAGTTTCTTGCTCAAGGACACTGCGACAGTGTCGCCTCCACCAAGATCAAACTTTCAACCCTCATCACGGAATACAAGATCCCGGATGTCATCACCAACGCTCTACCATCTGCTCCACCGCCCCCCACACACACCACACACACACACACACACACACACACACACACACACACACACACACACAGCATATACCTTATTCCCAATATTTGTCCTGCTTCTCGTTTCGTCATTTTTGGTGCAAAGCCTCCTCGATAGAAACTGGTGAGCTGCACAAATACACAACTGTTGGACTAATCTACTAAAGTTATCATAAATTTTGTCCCTCTTTTCTTCTGGTGTCATTTCCTGCTGGTGAATCAATACTACTGTATGCCCACCTGCTTGTCTAGCTGACTTGACATGACACGACAACAAAGAATTTGACCAACTATTGGAATTCACTGTCTGTGTCTCTGTCTGTCTGTCTGGCTGTCTGTCAAGGATCATTTACTCCAACTACATACAATAGCAGCAAATACACTACAGGTACACGAAAACCTAAAAGTCCAGACACAAGACACAAACAACAAGACCATTGGGCCAAAAAACAATGAACACTAAAACTTACGGACACAAAAAAGCACGTGCCAAAACACGTGGAGCGCGCGAGGAGGAGGACTGGGTACGAGTCTATCTTTCTGTCTGTGTGCACGTCACTTCACCACTATGACCAAGGTAGTAAAATTTCTAATGTTTGAAGACGGTACCAATGGTTTTGAAAACTTCAAAGATGATCCTTGTACTCTTCTGTACGCTTGAAGCGCCAGTCGAGCTACAAAACGCGAACTATAGTAAACCAAACTATGAAGGCACGTTTCTCCACTCAAACAAACCTCCAAATGCTGCAGCGGCAATGCTCAATCCCGCCACTATAGCCGAAGCCTATCAGAACAAACGCTAGACGGCTCGACAACGGAGAAAGAAACCAGACTGACTCACCATGGACGAATGACGAAACAGGCGAGGTTTGTGTAAAGTGCGTTAACCAGATCACGTGACGAGGGTTTTGACTGACTTCCTATTTCCAACAGCTGCTACCCGTTGTCTGGTGTATGTCAATGGGTGTGCGTTTCTATCGGTTATGGCAGTTGGCGACTTGCTACTCGTTGTATGTGCTGTTTATTCTGATGATGGTTTATCTGGTGAATCAAATGGATCGCTTTGTGTTGGGAGTCACCGCTCAGGAGTCTGCAAAGAGTTTGCGTTATGGAGAACAATCGTGCATAAAGAAAGATTTAGGCGCAAGCACCATCCAATGTAGAAAAATCAAAGTAAAAGAGAAGTAAGAAGTGATGACTAGAGTGCAAGTGAAAGTTATTCTAGCTAGAGACTTAAAAAATTTAATAATAGCTTACTGTATGAATTAAACAATTAATTAAGTGTGTTTGTAGCGTGCATACGAGGCTAAGTTATACTGAAATGTTTTAATTGAAAGAAAACCGATTTGTACATAGGATACTTAGGTAGTTGTGACTGTGTGTTTGTATGTGTTTGGGTTATGATGTGAGAGAAATGAGATAACAATAAAAATAATACCCTACTGCTCCTAATATTTTTCAAGACTAACTATTTTGAGACTCAAAAATAAATTAGAGTGTTTTTACGAATCCTAATTTTTTAGGTCTACATGTGCAATATTAGTCATTTTTTATTTAATTATTTGTTTATTTATTCTTTCAAACTGATTCAATTGACAATTTTTAAGACCAAAATATCATTTTTCTGTTATCTTATTATTTTTGAAAAGATTATAGACAGAAATACAGACAACAGACAAACAGACAGACATGCTTTGATCACATTATTACTCGAAAAACATTAGGAGCAGTAGGGTAGTATGCAATTGGAGGCCTCAGCCAGTTAAATGACTTAGAAAGTTTAGTTTTTTAAAATTGTAGATATCAAACGGCTAATGTAGTTTTTATTTCTGTTTGAGTGCAGCAAATATTAGTACAATTTATATGCTAATAACAGGCTCGTAGGAAGCATTTGAAAAGTGGTTCGGCCTAACACGAGCTAAGAGGGTATGGTTCAATAGTTCCAAGAGAGCAGTCTTCCAGCATACTAGGTACATAATCTATTGTACAACAGGTTCTTGGTAATTACTTCATTTACAACAATTACTGTAATAGGGGGCTACGCAATGACCTCAGTCCTCTGGGCAGCGTAAGTAGCAATTCAAGATACTAGAATTTACTTTGTTTCAACTATAAATATATTAGATATTTAGTCACCTATAGTTTCAGTTAGAAGTTTCGGGCACTTGTCGACTGTCCAAGGTCCAGTTTTTGAAAGGTACAGTTATACCCGGCAAAACCAGACTGACCAGACTGCATGCATATATGGTTCCTGCTGCTCTGAATTAGGCCTTAGAAAAAGGAGTCCGGCTATACCAGACCGGTTCTTACGGCCCTGAATAATGTCTTGAGATCTGTTGTAACGAACATGCTAATTGTCTGAAACTTATAGGTTTAATGCAACTTATTCTATTTTGTGTATTAGTTGCACAAGCATCGAGTACAACTCGAGTTGTATCTGGGACTATAATGGACAAGGTATTGAATACCAAGTGCTTGCAGGACCTGTGTTCGTTGTCGTCTTTTCCTTCGCTGTTGTTGTGATGGGAATCGTGGCCGAAGTCGGACGTGTTAACAGACCCAAAGTGCTTGCACTCTTTGTCTTCCTCTGGTCATTGGCGACATTTTTAATGGGATTTACGAACGCTTATTGGGAGCTTGCCGTACTGAGAATGTCTCTGGGAATATTGTAAGAAGCGATTCACGTGTTACATGCTGTAGTTGATATGTACTTACTTGTGTGCAGTGAGTCTGTTTGCACTCCATTCTCTGTTAGCATCATATCGAATTATTTTGAAAAGGTAATTGATTCAAAGTGACTTTAATGTATGTAGTTTGATATTAAATGTTGTATGTACATGTACTGTATTAGCCACATGTATTTGTCTGATTTGATTTGTAGAGAATTCGTGCTTCTGCCATGGCCATACTCAATTGGGGAATATACGGTGGCTTTAGTTTGGCTTTTGCATTCAAGTATCTTGTTCTTGTTGATGGATGGAGGTGGGCATTTCGCGTTGCTGGTATGCCCGGCATCATCTTGGCCGTTATTCTCTTCTTTACAGTGAAAGAAAGAGACAGGAACTACGTAAGTGACATACTAAGTGGTAATGTGTTGGATGTGCCATTGCTTTTGCCTTTTACAATACCAAGCTGTAGCATAGCTGTATATAGATATAAGCTTAAGAGATTAAGCAAGGCTTACAACCATATCATCTCTTCATTCAGGGAGTTGGTTGAGGGCAATTCCTAACCGCAGTCTTGGCTTAGCCATGACCCCTCAGGAGTTCGTTATAGCTTTATGGCTTTGTCTTGGAATCTCTATATTTCCAAATATTTCCAACATAATCAGATGCACCTGTAATCATGTGCTAGATGAACATGGTGATCATGCCCTCGGTTGTGGTCCGTTGAGAATTAAAACGACATGATGCTCTTTGTGACATTTGTTACCACTGCATGCTCAAGGAAAACTCTGGTACTCGCTGTGAACAGCGTTGCTTAACTCAGTCCTTTGACAGATCGGGGACATTTACCACTCCCGACTTTACTCAGAGCAGACCTGCGTACTTTGATGTGTCTATAAGGAACTCCTTCAATCCTTCTCAAATAATCAATGCTGCAATGAAGCTGGTGCAGCTGCCAAGTTTAGTGAATCAGAAAAGACAAACAGACACGATGACAATGTAACAGCAGCAGGCAGTCTTTTCTACCCTATGGTGGTGGAAACCTATGGAGTATGGTCAACTCACAGCCTGGAAGTCATCAAATTTATTGCAAAATGATCATCTTTGCTTAATGGACAAACTCTTAGCAAAACTCTTTGCAACTTGCATGAGCAATTGTCACGCAGATTTGGCAATACAATGCAAAGTTGATTTTAGAAAAATTACTTTTAGTTGCTTTTGACGTTGACTCTTTCAATTACAATTACGGTGTTCTAGAATAAGGTGACTCTACTAGGTCACCATTAGTTTGTTAAATATATGTTGAAAAAAATTAATATATATATATATATATATATATATATATATATACATTACTAATTTATTTATTTGTCACTAATTTATTTATTTGTCACTAATTTATTTATTTATTACTTTTGTAGACTATACTGTCAGTGGCCTTATCAATGCTAAGATGTAGTAGCAAAGATGTGGTCATTGTTTATATTATCTTTCTGAAAAACAGCCAATTGGTTTAGCCAAAGCATTGTAACTTGGAAATTATAAGAATTTGAATGAATGAATAAATTTAAATGAACTGTTGTGTCATCTCTGTATCCATAATTTATGGATATTCAGGGGTGCCCGAGTTCAAAAGGGTTGGTGTTACAAATGCAGTGCCAAAAACGTACTTGCACTGCATGTATACATTTTGACTTAGTGGGACACTCCCACGCATGTATGTATGTATGACTGGTAAAGTAGGTAAAGTATGTACACGACAGTCATTGTCTGCATCTCAGGACTAGAGTCACCAGACCTACTTTTGCGTGGCCAGTAAGAATCAATCGTTCTTTGTTTGACATATTGATTTAGAGCTACTACACTGTGCATGATAATCAGCAATGGGCGTGCCAAAGCATTCTAGTATCATGCCACTGCTCTGGCACTGTAAAATTGGCTTGGTGCTACATGCAGTGCCGTAGCACCAGACGGGCACCTCTGGATATTTAAAGTTGTTTATATTAGAAAGATACATGAGTGTTGATCAGTCGGTCATTGGTTGTGTTCGTTGTATGTAGAGACAAGTACGCGTGTCATCTCAAATATCAGAACTTTGTCGTGTCTTGAGGCTGTTTCTTTCTCCTTCGCTTGTCTTCTTGTCCATTGCTGGTGGAATTCGCAATGGTGCTGGTCTTGTGTTTGCCTACAATGTGGATAGTTTCTTCACTCAATATCGAGACACCAATTCTGCTCACTACATGTCTTGGGTACCTCTAGTAGGCGGAACAATAGGCTCATTACTAGGCGGCATCCTATCAGACAGAGCAGCCAACTTGTATGGTCATACAGGAAGGATGATGGTACTGGTTGTCAGTCAGGTGGGTACATGTCTCTGCAGGTGGTTTGGGACCACTTCTGGTGAATGTCACGATAAATATGGTAGACAACATGCACCTTTATTGTGTCTGTTTACACTTGAACATTACTCACTGTACTTGATGCTTCAGTTGCTGTATCTATTATCTGCAACCTCTGGTGGGACAGTGTACATCCTCTGAGCATCAAATATCAACACATGATTAATTAATTACCATAAAGTAAAGAATGAGAGAACAGACTGTCGAGTGCAATGTCCAGTATTGTAAACAGTTTGTCTGCATATGCATGCCACTGTCAGACCTATAGGCAGACAGGCAGGTGATTGTTTGTATATGAAGACTTTCTGGCTCTGAAAGAGGACGTGTTTGTTTACTTATTTTGTAATTTTTAGTTTGTGGCTGCACCTCTAGCATTTGGTGTCTTGTCAATCTCAAATCCAACTGGTGCATTCGTGTGTCTTCTGGTGTCTTATGTTGTTGGTGAGATGTGGATTGGTGTGTGTCTCACTGTTGTGGTGGAGCTACAAAGAAGAAAATCGACTAGCGCCGTTGCTATCTATATGTTTGTCATAAATATGTTGGGAGGAAACATGGTGGTGTTGGTTGCACCTCTTAGCTCACTTCCTGGATGGGATCTACACGACTCACTGCTCGTGCTTTATCCAGGAATGTATCTACTCAGTTCGTTTCTATTCTGTGTAACACTTTGTGTAATACGGCGACTGAGACGAGAAAGAACGGATAGTTCATTAAGTGAATATAGCATTACAGGATCACAAGAGGCCGAGTTGGTGTCATCACCTGTGTGTTGTCACACACAACTGTCTCCTGAACTGAATAATCCAGAAGAATGTGAGTCACTTATTCCAAGTCCTGAGATAAACTGATGTAGCCAATGTGATTTTTTCTATCTTTTATTAATATGCAGATAATAGTGTGTATTATTATACTAAACTAACATTATACGTAGGGTATGTATGACATATAGAAAGGATTCATAAGATCGGTACAGAAGAGCTATAATCGGGTTAACACAAAATAGACTGAAAAAGATACTAGATAAGTTCTTAGCCTGCCTGGTGTATGAACACCTCATAGATGCCATATATCATGGTGAGGACAACAGTATGCACTGAATGTATGTAGTCTAATGAAAGATTTCACAGCAAACCAAAGTCAGATGGCTTGTAGCGGAGAGAGAAAGTGTTCCTTCGGTATCCTAGTGGACCGTTGTAGCCAATTATTGGTGGAAGATCGGGAACAGTAGAATGACCAGCAATGGATTCGTTATAGGAGTGACCTGAAAATTTGAGACATATTTCTTGCAACTGTATACTGCTTCTGTGATGCTAGTTAATTTACCTGCTGAGTGCAGAGTTAGCCTATCTCGAAGATATCGAGCAGACGAGCATCTGTTTGTGAATTTGTCGTACACAGAGCCCATCATAGAACAGTCTATAGCCTAGAAAATCAAGTAGACAAAATTACGATTACTAGAAACCTAAATAGATTAATTAGTGTTATAGGCTTGCAGACCAGCTGATGTATAAGCCATCAACTCTAAAAATTAATATAAATGTTAATTAGACAGCCAAAATGGTAGGCAATTTAATTGTATGTGTCTTGTCTTTTTCCTGGTTTGTTCTCCTCTCTCCTTGAACTCTTGATTCTTACTTCTGTTAGATAGTTATTGACAAGAATTAGCGAGTTGTGTTAACTAACATTCACTTTGTGTGTTGTCTTCCCATTTATTGGGCAATTCTCTGTGTCCTCGCTACAATGGCAAATAGTTTGCACTGTGAGGAAACCAGGTTTCACAGGCTTCTGAGATTATAACGTCAGTTGACATGTACTGCGTACGTAAAAGTTACAGCGCAGCAGACCATGCAAACGCTGTACAGCTTGTGTACATGTCATAAACCGTATTAGACGGATTATATTATGCATGACCTTTTGCGCCCTGATCCGAGATGTCCTTGCCGGTGCAGACCTCACGTACGTCCTGGCATGTCTATCCTTTGCTCCGTAGTACTGCGGTATTCCGATATTAATAGTCGGATTCGTACGATGAACGTCTTCGTTTGCCTGTCTGCTGACAGCAACTCCGTCGAGAATGAAACTGCACTCGAGCGCCCGCAGTTTCTCCGGTGGCGGCGCTTCTCTCCACTTCCTGGACGGCGTGAGTTTGTGGCTACCTCTTTGAGTGGACATCGCTCGTGTGCATCGACAGCAATAAGTAAACCAAGCTGCTGCAGATTTGTTTACTATTCGTTGCGCACAAGAGATCTGACGTGCACGTGAGTGGGAGATGTCCTACGTGGGACGTTTGAAGGAAGTAGGCGAGACACCCTCCAGAAGAAGCCCTTGCCTAACAAAGTAATTAGCCCTATTATGGTTCTAAACATACGTAAACGGCTTGACGTAGCTTGGTGGAAAGGTGTCCTATTTGGATTTTCACATTGAGTTGAATAGATATCAATGGCTAGCTCTGTATGTACTAAAGTATGAATGGATGGATACCAAGTACAGAAGGTGTCCAATTTGGATTTTCACCTCTTGACCACTTGTTTGAATAGATATCAATGGCTAGCTCTGTATGTAAGTGTGTAAATATGAATGGATGGATACCAAGTACAGCAATTACTTAGAGCTAGTGACTGATGGTCCTAGACTTACATCGTAGCAAGTGCACAGTGACTGATGGTTCTAGAGTCACATTTTAGTAAGTGTATAGTAACTGTCAATTAACCTGGCCCTAGAGGCTCTTGTAACCAAAAAGTGAATTGGTAGCATGGCAGGATGGCTAGAGAAACACTCACAATGGCACATTTATTCCTTAAAGTGCACACATCGTGAAAACAAAACGAAAACGTTAGAATGACACCAACAACAGCAAGCAAAATCGTAGTCTATTGTCACACTAATCAACGAACGAGACCTTCCTGCTTGAGATGCAGTAGAATGCTTCGAAGACGAGACGCGTCCTTCGTGCTCTTGTTATTTTTGGGATTAAACTCGCAGATTCGAGCCACACGCTCCCACTCTTGCCCTTCAGCGGTGCTGTCACGCTCTTCAATAAAAGCGGCTTCAGTATTTCTACCAAACAACAACAGAGTGTAGATCGTGACTGCACATAATAAACATACAATACAGCTGTGATAATGAGATAGGATTTCGGTCATACAGAGTGGCATACTATTGATACTAAACGGTGGTGTGTGTGTGTGTGTGTGTGTGTGTGTGTGTGTGTGTGTGTGTATGTGTGTGTGTGTGTGTGTGTGTGTGTGTGTGTGTGTGTGTGTGTGTGTGTGTGTGTGTGTGTCACTGTGTGTGTGTGTGTGTGTGTGTGTGTGTGCGTGTGTGTGTGTGTGTGAATGTTTGCTCAAGTTAAAGCCAATCATCCAAGCAGTGCATGGATGCTGGTAGTTATCATCAGCTCTATAGTTTTGCACCTTAGTTTGGTAATGAGTCAAACACATGCCATGTCTCACACCAGCTAAACGGTGCCTTCATCTAAATTCCATCTACTTTAAATACATTCTCACCGGTTGGTTTCCTTCATCTGGGCTATGTGTTCTTCGTGTTTTGCATACCACTCATCGAGATCATCTTTGGCTTGTGCCATCCACTTCTCCTGCTCTGCCTCTGCCTCGGCATCCTTTTCGGCCAAGAGCTGTGTCTGTTGCTCGCGCCACTTTCTGATGCACTCGGGTTCTGAGGTAAGAACGTCCACTTGAGCAATAGCAGCATACTGGTCATGATAATCATCAGACTGCAGGGAAGGCAATACAGGATATCAACTCATACACACTGTATACACATTATAGATAATTAATTAATCACACAGCAGTCTTTACCAAAAGTAAGACTGACAATCAGTCAGACAGACAGACAGACAGACAGTCAGTCAGTCAGTCAGATAGTGCGTTTTCTCCGGATTCTGTCGTCATCATCTCGTCTTCCTCTTCGTCTTGTCGTTCATCTTGTGACTTCAGCATCTGGGACTATCGCAGCCTTACCTTGCCCTCGTGGCCTAGTGTGTCTTCTCGGATTCTGTTGTCACCATCTCTTGCTCTTCTTTGGATTCATTTCTTCTGTTTACTTTACCTAATTTGCGTGTTGTTAGCAGTTGGACAAAGTAAACTGTACTTAGCCTTTGCTTGCTATTGTATCTAACTTCATTTATGAAAATATACTACCACTGACAGACAGACAGACAGACAGACAGACAGACAGACACATTTGTAGTCACGTGGTTACTTGACATCACACTTACTGCTGGTTCATCGAAGTCTGCAAGTCCAGAAATCGGCACTATGCCTTCCTGTTTACCAAGAAAACACAGCAAAGTGTCTCCAATCGTTCTTCAATATACAAATATCGCCTCACATTCAGAGGGAGTGACGGTTGGTCGCTGAAACCCAGATCGTCCTCTCCCAGTTCAGCCAATTGGCCTTGCTCACGCTGTAAAAAGTCTTGAAGAGCCGGATTCAAGTCGTCATCTACAACTGGACTGCCGAACCCAAAATCATCAGCCATTTTGATTAGATACGAAGAACTATGCACTACGCGTGCGCAATAGCATTCGAAGTGTTCAACATGGTGAGCGCGATCTGTCTTTTCTGTGCGAATCGTGCTTTGCTTTGAGATTTAATTTCGGTTTTCTCTAGTCGCTGGTATTGCCGGAAAAGTTTCAGCACATCTTGCGTGTTATGAACACGAACATCGACGGCAACCAGAAAGTCATGTTCGGCTTCACTGCCATCAAAGTGAGTCTCCTAGAGCGGTTGCTTAGACGTATAAGTCTTCTACGGCACAGACATGATATGACGGTGCGTTTTCTTTCAGGGTGTCGGTCGTCGTTATGCGAACATGATATGCAAGAAGGCAGATGTTGATATGACAAAACGGGCCGGAGAACTGAGTGAAGATGAGGTTAAGATTGTTATCAAGTTCGTAGAGAATGTCAATTTAAACTGATAAAGTTTTTGGCGTCATCTCTTTGCCATGCAATGTTATTTACATGTGAAACTGATATAAGGGGTTCCTGCAGTACCCGTATTCTCCGCCATCTTGTGGCAAGGTCGTACATGATGCATATGGTTCTGTACTTCTGCATGTTTGGGTGCCACTATGGACATGGTCGAGGTTGTATGCGTAATTTCAAGGGTCTGTAAGGGATAAGACAGACAAACAGGCAGCTAACTTCTACACAAGATGGTGATAGCTTGCTACAGTAGGTTGAAAAATCTAGAATTTTTGGGAAATGCGTTAAGTTGCTTTGGTTGTTTGGTCAGGTTAGGAGGCTAAAATTTTGAAGTTTGGTTAGGTCTCCTTTGTATTTTAAAACTGGAAATCCTAACCTCTGGTCTTAAGCCCTGTCTACACTAGACCAGAATGGATTGCGATCCGATCAGGAAAGCGAGCGTCCACACTGCACTTTGAAAACGCTACCTCCGCCTCATTTTTGATATCACGTGACTGATGACCGATGTGTACGTGTGACTTCTTTGCTTGTGGAATGCGTTGATACAGCGACGTAAGGTGAGCAAGAACAGAGACGAGTGAGGAGTGTTAGATGTTCTGACTACATGTGTAGCGTACGTGGAGGTAACACCCACTATTTCTAATTGGATTCAACCGATTGCGATCGAAACCACCTCACAATGTGGATTGGATTTATCGCTATCCAGTTGCCAGTGTGGACAGGCCTTTACATTAGGAGTCTGTCGTCACGGTACGATGAGAACAATTTTGTTGGAGTTCCAACACTTTGTTAATACCCCGTTTACACAAGCACACATAGTGAGCTGAGCTACGCCAGTTTGTGCCAGCCCAGCATTCTAGCCAGCGTTTACACGACACACTCTGTAGAAGTGAGCCAATGCTTTTAGTGGGCGTCTCACATGTAAGTTACTTGAGATTGATATAGCTCACGTTTGCAGTGGACAGAAGCCAAGCTGCTCGCGTTTTTTTCTGTATGGTTTTACAACAGTCATATCGAGAAAGGTGTAGGACTTAGACGTGACATCGTACTATTCGTATGAGACGTATGTAGGTCTATCGCCAGGCGACTGTGCAGCAACGGAGTTCAAAAGATTTGTTTCTTGCACATCTTGGTCACTCCACAATCGGATAAGACAGAGAGTTTCCGTCTCACTCCACACCATTTGTACCAAATGAGCATGCAAGGCTCGTTTTTCAGCACACTATGCGTTTACACAATGTACTACCGGCTAGAAATACCGAGCCAGCATGGGCTGGCCTGCTTGCAAGTGTTTTGTGTAAACAGGACTGAAACGACTTCAGTCAGCAACAGCTTGATATTCGCAATTTAGAAAATGTGCACATGAAAAGGTTTAATTTTTAGATCATTCTTTTCATCCTCAAGTGAATCAAGACAAAACATTACCTCTGCAATGGTTATCTGTTTATGGTGACCAGCTTTGTAGTCGCGTTCATAGACAGGTGTGACTCTGAGTCTTCTTAAAGCCTTTGTATCGTGAGATAAATAAGCCGTATATCAACATAGTCTTACCTTAGCAGCACTCTAAATTATTGATTGTAGATTTCCTTGCTTGATGTGTAGGTGGATCGTGTAATGACGATAATGCAGAACCCACTGCAGTACAAAGTACCCAAGTGGTTTCTCAACAGACAGAAGGACATCAAGGATGGCAAGTACTCGCAAGTGTTATCAAACTACCTAGACAATAAGCTGCGTGAAGATCTCGAGAGACTGAAGAAGATCCGAGCTCACAGGGGCTTGAGACATTACTGGGGGTCAGTGTGATTATCGCATCTTCGACTAACTACCAGTCGTGTGCCTGTCTGTTTGGCTGTGTCTTGTTGTATTGGCAGTATACTGAGGTTGTCTGGTTTTTAGTGTTCGTGTTCGCGGTCAGCACACGAAGACAACCGGAAGGAAAGGACGAACTGTTGGTGTCGCTAAGAAGAAGTAGTGTTGTTATGTGACTGGTTCACAATCTTACGTTTGATGAAAAATGTGTTTACTCACATCGTGTTCGTCATTCTTAACTTAAAAATCCAGTCCAAAGAGAATCATGATATGGAGCCTTAGTAAGCCTTTTTTCATTATACTGAAACCCATCAACCTGACATTTTGATTGTCGAAGTCCACCATCATCCATAAAATGTTTTGTGGCCGATCGCCACCATAACCTACAAACGTTTGTCTAAAGTTTGGTTGGGTTTTCTGCTCGTCTGGCTTCTGGATGAGGTGAGTAGCTATATACATCTACACAAGATTACTAGTCTACCATTACTGGTGAGCATCCTTGATTGTTTGTGGGATTCGTGTGACCGTAAACTATTGGAGAAATGATGTTGCATGCACATGTGTAGGATTCATTGAATTGAAATGAAATGTTCAAGCGTTGCATCTGGTTTGCAATGTGGCTCCTTCAATATATGTACATCTACGATATTTTGAGCAAATATAACAACACAATGCAAACTCCAAGTGTCCAACAGAACAAAGTGTTTATCAAAAACCTGTTGAGAATAGAATGCTGGCATTTATGTTGCCATAATCTTTAATACTGATATTTGCTCATTAAATTATTAATTAATTAACAGCTATGCTAAGAGTTGTATTATGAACAGTATAGCTGAACGAGATGCTATTATTTTCAGTGTTTCTAAACCAGACTTAGCCTTAGCCTAATAACCAACCTTTCTCTAATATCTCCAGCCTCTGCAGCTGATCCAGGATTTGAAATGACATTTAGGTATGTGACTAGGCTGTATGAGTTCCTCACTGAAAATGTCGAAAAGGCAGGACGTCCTTCTAATTATAAAAATCAGGATGATACAAGTCGCCGGGATGTTTGAAGTTTTCTGCCACTACGACGTTCAGTTTTTGAGACCTTGGGTTTTATTTATTTGTTTATTAATTAATTTATTTATTTCATTATTTATTAATTTATATATTTATATATTGTTAATATATTTGTTAATTTATTTGTTAATTTATTTGTTAATTTATTTGTTAATATATTTGTTAATACATTTGTTAATTTATTTGTTAATATATTTGTTAATTTATTTGTTAATACATTTGTTAATTTATTTGTTAATTTATTTGTTAATATATTTGTTAATACATTTGTTAATTTATTTGTTAATTTATTTGTTAATATATTTGTTAATACATTTATTAATTTATTTGTTAATATATTTGTTAATTTATTTGTTAATACATTTGTTAATTTATTTGTTAATTTATTTGTTAATATATTTGTTAATACATTTGTTAATTTATTTGTTAATTTATTTGTTAATATATTTGTTAATACATTTGTTAATTTATTTGTAATACATTTGTTAATTTATTGGTTAATTTATTTGTTAATATTTATAATATATTTGTATATAATACAGATAACACATATCCTTTTTATATATTTATATATTTTTCAGAAAGGAAATATAATGAAAGAGTACATCCTAAGACTTCGGTTTCCACAACCTAGTGTAGATGCATACGATCTCCAAAGACATAAAAAATGTGCCCACAAGAACACTGGAGAGACATTCGATGGAGGAGGGAAGAGACCAAGAAATACCCTAATAGCAATCATGAATTCCTCTCTAGACATGGTTAGGCCAAGTTTAGGGTTTGGGGTTGCCCGGTGCAATGCTCCAGTGTGAGGAATTGCACGAGTACCGAGTCTCGTTTGATCACAAAGACTACTTACAGATTTCAACTCTAAATGTGTGTGTTTATGTGTATACAAAATTGAAATGGCTGATATTTGATCATTGCCTGATTGCTCGACTACACAAAAACACAATGACATGGCAGTTTAGTATGTACATCTAGCTATCTGGTTGGCCACTTGTGTGTGCATAGTGTCTGTCTGTCTGTCTGTAACGATGCTGGTAGCTGCTTGTAGCTCGAGTGGTGCTTTCAGTGTACTCAAAATAGATAGTGTTACACGATACTTATTATATTGTGGCACATTTTCATTATGTATTATCCATGGGGGCAGTTTTTGCCATATTTGGAGGTTTTATTATAGATTTGGAAAAATTTCAGGATATTGTTATAATGAGGTTTATGGAAAAATTCATTTCTGATTAATGTTTATAGGGGTTAATTTAACTTTCTTTCCTCAACATTTTTTAGGGTTGGCAGGGTTACCTAGACGTTATTCAGATTATCCGGATAGTTATGCAGGATGGAATTTAATAAGTTCTTTGGGTTCAACAATTTCAATTGTTGCTGTTGTAGGATTTATATACGTAGTCCATAATACTTACGCCCAAAAATAAAATTTGTGGGATGAGTAATAGATAATGATTATCACCCATCTTTAGAATGGGCCAATACTTCCCCACCTGCTTGACACACTCATGTAACCCCCTTGTTTCTACAAAGGGGGGCTTGGGAGTTAGTTTAATGGGTAAAACATTGGATCTTGGTTCCTATAATACGGGTTTGAGCCCTGTACTCCTGTTATAAAACAAATTAACGTGTTAGCTAACCGGAGGGGGGGAGCAACAGTAATGTATATGATTAATTATTAATTAATATTATTTATACATTTTATAAAATTTTGTACACAACAACAAATTAACCAAGGGGGATTTTTTTATAATACCTAAGTTGGAGATTAAGTTAATGGCAAACTAAAGCCTTCAAAGTTATCAACATTGGTTCAGTTTTTTCTACATACCATAAAGATATAGGTACATTATATTTATTGTTTGGATAGGGTCATCATTTAGTATGCTTATAAGGTTAGAACTTTCGTCCCCCGGTTCAATGTTAAGGGACGACCAACTATATGTTGTAATAGTTACAGTCCATGCTTATATACGATGTTTTTTAAATCGTATATTTACGATTGGAACTGGGATCCTAGACAATGACCGGTCACCGACACATCTCACACAAATACGTTCATTGCACATAACTATCCCTCCAGGACATATTAGTATTGATCAAGCCTGTTAAGGTAACAAGTACACAAAGATTTATGTAGAAACAGTTCAGTTCTTTGTACGATCTATATGCACTGTCGTTTACCAAAATATTTCATTAGTTAACTTAATGTTTCTGTCTACTTTACATGTATACTGATGCTACATTAGACTTGAGTTGCGATCGGTTGTGGACTTTGTTCAAGTTTTTGTTCATTCGGCTCTTTCTTGTAATTCAAAATCTTTGCTACTTCTGCTGCAAGACTTTGCCGAAATGCTTCCACTTCGTCTTGAAGAGCTAATGCACGATTACGTAGTTCTTCAAGTTTCTTACTCAATTCGATCATTGCCTGATTGCTTGACTACACAAATACACAATGACATGGGAGTTTAGTATGTATATCTAGCTATCTGGTTGGCCACTTGTGTGCGCATAGTGTCTGTCTGTCTGTCTGTCTGTCTGTCACGTAGTGTGTGTGTGTGTGTGTGTGTGTGTGTGTGTGTGTGTGTGTGTGTGTGTGTGTGTGTGTGTCACGTGATTGTTTCTGTTTGTGTTGTGCGTGTCTATTTCTCTGTATGCCTGTCTGTCAACATATATTTTCCATTAATGTCTGTCTGTCTGTCTATCCATTGAAATAGACAGACAGACATTAAATGAAAAATGTCACGTGGTGTGTGTGTGTGTGTGTGTGTGTGTGTGTGTGTGTGTGTGTGTGTGTGTGTGTGTGTGTGTGTGTGTGTGTGTGTGTGTGTGTGTGTGTTATTGTCTGTCTGTCTGTCTATTTGCCTGTTTTATCTGTCTGTCTGTCTCTGTCTGTCTATCTGTCTGTCTGTCAACACATGTTTTCTATTTAAATATGTCTGTCTGTCTGTCTATTTGCCTGTTTTATCTGTCCATCTGTCTGTCTGTCTGTCTGTCTGTCAAATCTTTATATTTCATACATATGAACTATTACAAGCTATAGATATGAAAGTCCATTATATATCAATTAGACCCACACGGGTCTCTAAAAAATTATCAACTTAGGTTGCATGCAATGTCTGTCTGTCCGTCTATTTGACTGTTTTTACCTGTCTGTCTGTCTGTCTATCTGTCCGTCCGTTTCTTTGTCTGTCTGCTTCTCTCTGCCTTGTCTGCTCGTAGCTTCAACATATGTCTTGGTGTCCATACCCTCATAATTCTCAAAGGTTCAAACTGTTCAACATCAGGAACCAAAATATCATCATCACTCGGCATCAACTCCTCATCAGTTGGTAGATCCAGCCCACACTTCTCTAGCTCTATCTTCATCACAGTCAACGGATCATTGTCAGTCTCCATTATCTCATCACAACTTCCATCCGGGCTGTCTAGCAACTCATTGCTTGCCAAATACCTACGCAAACGAACACAATTGAATTACAACAATACCTGTTGCTAAACGAGACACCGACAACATACCCATCAAATTCATCTTGCGTCATGTGGAGAGCTTCTGCACTGATGCTTTTGATGAAGGACACCGCACCGCACTAACACAAAACGTAAGCAACGTGTTATATTTCAGTGTCCGTTGTAATGTCGCGTATGTCGCAAACCAGGTTGGTGAAGTAGTAGCTCGACTCTCCGGAAGACAACCTGACGGGATTAGCAAACCTCTGGATATACCTACACCAATAACGCAGGTAAATACTGCAACGAAAAATTCATAACACAACCACATCTATAGTACATACCAATACTGTTATCTTTATACCGTTACAGTCAGTGGTTCTTTTGGCCATTTTAAATTTCAAAATTTAAATTTCATAAATTTATTTATTTCAATTTTTATTTTATGCTTCTATTTTTTACAATTTGCATTAAATTTTCAAATCTTAATCTTTCAAAAAATCAAAATTTTAAATTTTAATATTTTTTTCAAACCTAGAAAATTTTAAGTGCAGCATATTAGAAATTGCTTTGCCAACAAGAAAGCGGACGTAAGTGTACATATAAACTGATCACCGAATTCGAAGTAACAGAAATCAAACGCTCATCCGTTCTCTCAAATAATTTCAGTGCATCAGACAAAGAAAATTGAAAGAACGAGTAGCAGCGTATGCAGTGACCCGTTACATTATCATATTCAATAATTTTTATTTTTATTTTTATATTTTATATTGACAATCGTTGCATCGATTGCTGACATTGCTTACTCTATATTCGAATGAAGACGTGGCGGCACGGCTTGTACGATCACATAGATGAGCATCGGCAAGTACTGATCGACTCCAGCTGGTCCATTGTTCCATGCATAGAGAACCTCTGCAAGTACGCAACAAAACGCATTAAAACCGAGCGTTTTTGGTAGGAGGTTTAACAGGCAAGAAGAGCTGAGAGGCGTGGCACTTGTGTGGCACCGCCTCTCGTGTAAATAAATGTCCAATATAAACGCTTAGTGACAGGACGGAAAACGTACCAAAAATATGTTTGCTGCATTTCACGACCGACTTCAGCTTGTCTTGTGGTGACCGCTTGGTATCGATTGCTACCAGTTCTGAATCACCGATATCGGTTAGTTCGTGTGGTGTGTCAAGCGATCAACATGTTCCTACCTTTCTGAGCATCTTTTACGGATTGTTTCATGTTGTGTGACAAGGATTCGAGTTTGACGTCTAGTCCTAAGTGAGACACTTTTAGCCATCGGAGCTTTCTCATTGTTAGTTGAAGAGTGCAGTCTCTTTGCTCGTCGTCTGTGTCATTCGGACAGAACAACCTTGAAAGAATGCAAGAGTGAGTTGATGATCAACATACATGCGCGTGCGCGCACACACGCGCACACACATACAGAAACACACACACACACACACACACACACACACACACACACACACACACAGACACACACACAGACACACACACAGACACACACACACAGACGAACACACACACACACACACACACACACACACACACACACACAAAACATTTTCAATTGAAATCTCCTTCAACACAAATTGTTCAAGCCCTTTCCTGTATATAACTGTTATGCAAGAATTCACATAATTCCCTGATCAGTTCTAGTCAGCCAATTTCATTTTCACAAATTCAGTTTCACTCGGAAACTGAAACCGAATTCAATATCCACCAACAAAGAGTTGTAATTTCCTTACAGTCCATGAAGTCTGGTCATTATGTATTTCTCAATATGATCCATCGCAGTGTCTAGCTGGTCTTCTGACATTCCTTTGAATGGCGTTGATAGCTGTAGTCTCTGAAACATTTCGGAGTAGAATTTTCTTGTTGCATGCTGATTGTCACTGATTGGTCGAGGCGAATGATTGATAATATCGGTGGTAAACCTACACGTGCGGTAGAGTTTCTGACAAGGAACATTGGAGAAGAGGAATGAGATGACGTGTTACCTTTTTAGTTGAGAGTTGATGTCTTGGGCTGCAGGTTTCTTTAAACTTTTCAGGAAATCTTGGAAATCAGGTAAAACTAGAAATCCAAAAAATACGTAACTGCGTGAGTTAATACATTAGAATTGCCACCATGTATGTAAACACATGTACCTTATGAAATACATGGATGCACACACACGCACACACACACACACACACACACACACACACACACACACACACACACACACAAGACAAACAAAGCCTCAATATTATTTTGGTCATTTCAACCTCGTCTCATTCTACAAACAGCAACGTACCCATTGTGCTTTCACTACTACTACCCTTGACACTGACATCACTGCTTCCTTCAGTCGCGTCAGTGGGTTTTGAGTTTCTCTTGAAGAACTGCGAGACTTTAGCTCTAAAGTCAACAAAAATCAACAAACACAAACACACATACAAACACACACACAAACACACACACAGATACACACACACACACACACACACACACACACACACACACACACACACACACACACACACACACACACACAACGCACACATCCTACTTCTTAGTCGTTGCCTGTGTTTTCTTCTTTGATTCAAACTTAGAAAACTGCAAAGATGCCGGACGATCCACGGCAATAGTTTCTGCTCTTCCCCTACCATCACTCCCTCCTCTAGGACTACCAGCTCGCAGAGACTTCATACCAGCGTCAGTGCCCTGAACTACCAATTCTCTGTAGCACTTGGAACAGTAGCCATTCCATTCCGGGTTGCCATGAAATCCACAACTAAAGCATAGATAGCATCAACTGAGTATTTCGTGAGCCAGAAATGGCCCTTTCACGTACCCATTTCGACAAGGGTTTCCCAGATTCTGATTGGGATGCGTTGGACTAAGGTCTTGAGGGAGAGACATACGACTGTGAGACCGTGTAACGTCCCTCTTGCTGCTCGGTAACGGTACGGTGTACAAGGAAGTGATCTGATTTGGTCGAGAGGTTAGTTTATGCGCATGCTCACGTGATAACTCCGGTTTCTTGCACGTGACTAATCACGTGTCAACTTTCCGTTGACCCTGACAGCTAGAGTAGTGACTCACGGTCGACGCCGAGTTCAGCATGGCTGTGCCGGAGTCTCTCTTCTTTGCCGTTTGCGTGTTTATTGCCGCTTCTCCCATTTTTGCGCCCTACATCAGCCTGCCGCACGACAATTTCTTTTCGTTTCCGAACGAAACTGACGTTATGGAAATGATGCTGTCAGTTTTGACCGGTTGGAGTACGTGGGTTTCTTGCGCCCGTTTCGCTCTACTGTTGCTTCTAGCGTACAAATTGCTTCTAATATTGTTCACGCCTCTGTACGTTGTGAAAAATATGGCAGAAACGGGCTACATTCAACACACTGAGAGGCCACTCTCTGGCGAGGCGTGGGCGGGGCAAGTAGTGCGACGGCGCAGACGAGGAGACGTGCCGCCCGTGTATCCGAACGGATGGTTCAGCGTGCTGCACTCGCGTCAACTGAAGAAAGGAGACGCCAAGAGTGTGACCGTGTTGGGCATGCAGCTGGCTGTCTTTCGAGGTGAAGATGGTCAGGTGTATGCGTTGGATGCGTATTGTCCGCATCTTGGTGCTAATCTTGGTTGTGGTGGACGCGTGTTGGGCAATTGTTTGGAATGCCCTTTCCACGGTTGGTCGTTTAGTGGGAACGATGGCAAGTGTGTTAGAATTCCATATGCCGACAAAGTGCCGGAGTTTGCCAAGACGGAGGCGCATACTGTTGTTGAAATGAATGGTAGTGTGTATGTGTGGTATCATGCAGAGGGTATTGAGCCGAATTGGATGCCAGAGGAAGTTGTGGAAATTTCCGATGAAAGGTGGAGATGTGCTGGCATGACTGAACACACCATCAACTGTCATATTGAAGTATGGAACATTACTGTTGTTAGCTAATAATATTGGGTGCATGCCTTTCTGTGTCTGTCTGTTTGTTTGGCTGGCTGGCTGGCTGGCTGGCTATCTGTCTGTTACACTTGAAAAGACCTGGACATTTCACTTGCTTATCTACATTCTTGTGACATGGTACAATCAGCTGCCAAAATATCAGGTTATGCAGCTGAGTTGAGAGAAAAACGCAAAATGACAAAATATGGTCAACAGCAGTCTATAGCAGGATCTGATACAACATGTATTCCACTGGTTTTTGAACACTTTGGCTTTTGGGGCCCTATGGCTGAAGACTATCTCGATAAGATCTCAAAAATTTCAAAAGATGCAAATGGAAAGAGCAACGAAACAGACTTTAGAGATAGATGGAGAAAGCAACTGTGTAGTTGTACAGTCTTGCAACTCTCAACTCTCGTGTGATTTTTAAAAAGGTGTCGAAGTTGTCTCAGTGCAATTTTGATGATTTTCTGTATGATAAAGATGCTCAACATTTTGTTCATTGACTGTTATTGTTATGCATATGTAAAGTTAGCAATTGTTATTGGTAGAGTAAGTGTTCTAATATAACAATCTGTCTATTTGTCTGTCTGTCTATTTGTCTGTCTGTCTGTCTGTCTTTTTGTCTATTTGTCTGTCTATTTGTCTCTCTGTCTGTCTGTCTGTCTGTATGTCGGTCTGTTTGTCTGCCTGTTTTCTGTCTCTGAGGTTATGTTTCACAGGAAATTCCTGAAAATATTGCTGACATTCCTCATCTGAATCATCTCCATGCTCCAATCTTTCTGTCGGGTGCCAACCTCAGTACATTTCAAACTTGGAAATGGGCTTTTGCTAAACACAAGTGGGATGCTACATGGGCACCATGCGATGCTCCAGACAAACACTGCTCTCTTTTACACCTGAAAGCGTCAATGACATTTCTAGGACGAGCAATACCATTTCTTAGATTTGATTTCCAAGCGAAGCAGGTCTAAGAACTTGTGTGTGTGTGTGTGTGTGTGTGTGTGTGTGTGTGTGTGTGTGTGTGTGTGTGTGTTTGTGTGTGTGTGTTTGTGTGTGTGTGTGTGTGTGTGTGTGTGTGTGTGTGTGTGTGTGTGTGTGTGTACAGGCGCATGCACGTGTGTTTTGTGTGTGTGTGTGTGTGTGTGTGTGTGTGTGTGTGTGTGTGTGTGTGTGTGTGTGTGTGTTTTGTGTGTGCACGTGGGTGTGTGTGTGTGTGTGCACGTGCGTATGTGCATGTGTGTGTGTGTGTGTGTGCACGTGCGTATGTGCATGTGTATGTGTGTGTTTGTTTGTTATTGTGTGTGTGTGCATGCGTACGTGTGTGCACGTGTGTGTTTGTCTACGTGTGGGTAAGACTGCATTTGTGTATTGCATGTCTGACCACGTTTATAGATCGGTCCCGGAATCGTGCATTTGCCATTCGTCAGTCCATTTGGTCGTGGCGTAATTGTCCAGGGTTTGACTCCCATTGAGCCCATGGTGCAGCGCGTCACCCACGAGATTTACATCGAGAATTCAGTCCCAACTTTCATCGGCAAGTTCCTGTTGTGGGTTGAAAGCATCCAAGTGGAGAGAGACATTACAATTTGGAACAACAAGACGTTTCGGTCCAAGCCACTACTTGCGAGAGAAGACCATCTCATTGCTAAGCATCGACGTTGGTTCTCACAGTTTTACTCCGAGCACAGTCCACGATTTACAACCGAACGCTTGAGCTTAGATTGGTAGGCCACACGAGATTGTATGTTGGCAGTTGCTGGTAGAGTGCTTGCTGTGTGTGTGTGTGTCTATCGATTGTACTGCTTACTGCAATGATAGGTTTGCATTGCTGTGTTGTCATTTTAGATGTTTTATCTTGGTGACAGTAAGTGACTAGATGCGCATGCGTATAATAATTGAATTTGCTACTTTGATAAAATTTAATTTGCATTTGTGATCATACTCTTTCTGACTCTGTGTGTACGCGTCAGTGATATCACGCTGTATGTTAGTCTTGAATCACTAAAGTTGTTGAGCAAAGGGAAAATACCATGTACGTGTTAAGTTGCCATGGCAACATCTACCCGGACAAATGGCATTCAGCGCGTGCGCGACGAATGAGCAATGGAATGCAGCGCATGTGCTCGTTGTTATTGTTGGTATTGATGTGACGTCTTCGCGTGCTTTCAAGAGGTATCGAATGTCGACAAGCTCACGTGGTATCAGCCGCTTTCTCACGCTAGTCATACTAACTACATAGCAAGTGCGCCAGTACGCTAACAGCGAGGTTTTAGCACTCTAGTGCTTTCATTCAGAAGGGTTGTCACTAGGAGCCGTTTCCACTGTAGCGTAGCCAGACTCTCCCGCCGCGTGTATGGAGAGTCTGGTTACGCGAGGCTAAAGTGAGTAGCCCGTAGGTATTCATTAATAACAACACGCACCTATGGCTTCCGTACTGGTCCAAAAACCATTAGCGATGCCTTTACGGCTAATGACGGATAAAATTTAGCTTAGAGGTAGAACATACACCGTATGAAGAACCATTATACTACTACAGTGCAACCTTCTACCCTCGGCAGCGCCACCATTTAAATATACGGGACATCTATTTGGTCACGTGTTTTACGGTTGCGTCGCTACAGTGGCAAAACAAACGTGTTCACGCGTCGGTAATAAAATTATTATATCTAGATCTGTTAATGAATATATTACGTAGGCTACCCCGTCTCAAGCTTGTCTAGATTGTGTCTACATAATTCCTCGACACCCCGGCCCTCTCGTCGTGACGTAACGAACGCATCTTCGACAACGGTAGGCTAACTTTAGTAGCCGTGGATTAAGGTATTATACTTTTAGACTCGACTCAAGCACAAAGAATACAGTAACAGGCGTACAGTACAAATTATCTCATACATCACGTGATGTTCTACTGCGCATGTCCGACTAATACGCGCCACGGAAAACCCAATCTATTACCACACGAGATGCGATAATTTGTCGAGCGGTGTGTTTGGCAGTCGTATGGCCGTAATATCGCTATTCATCTTGTCAGTGTGCTGCTGCATTGCAGCTTCTCCTATCTTCACGCCATATTTTAGCTTGCCGCACGAGATTAACCGTTTGATCTGTACTAAAAGCGACATTTCGGAGGCACTCTTGTCAGTTTTGACCAATTGGAGCACGTGGGTTTCTTGCGCCCGCTTGGCTCTGCTCTTACTGATAACGCACAAGTTGTTTGTACTCTTATTCAAGCCTCTGCATCTAGTGAAGAGCATGGTAGATACGGGATACATTCAACACAGTGAGAAGCCAGTCTCGAGAGAGGTGTGGACGGCGCAGGTCGTGCGACGGCGCAAACGCGGAGACGTGCCGCCCGTGTATCCGAACGGATGGTTCTGCGTGCTGCATTCGTGTCAGCTAGAGCGAGGATGCGCAAAGAGTGTGACCGTGTTGGGCATGCAGTTGGCTGTGTTTAGAGGAGAGGATGGTCACGTGTATGCATTGGATGCGTATTGTCCGCATCTTGGCGCTAACCTTGGTTGTGGTGGACGCGTGTTGGGCAATTGTTTGGAATGCCCTTTCCACGGTTGGTCGTTTCGTGGGAACGATGGCAAGTGTGTTAGAATTCCATATGCCGACAAAGTGCCGGAGTTTGCCAAGACGGAGGCGCATACTGTTGTTGAAATGAATGGTAGTGTGTATGTGTGGTATCATGCAGAGGGTAATGAACCGAATTGGATGCCAGAGGAAGTTGTGGAAATTTCCGACGGAAGGTGGAGATGTGCTGGCATGACTGAACACATGATCAACAGTCACATCGAAGTGAGAAATAAGCGTTTAGGGCCACTCCAAGAGTTAATTAATCTCTAGTTGCTGCCTGCACAATTCTTTGCCTCAGATCAAGGAAAATTATTTTTGCGCATACGCAGTAATTACTGGCTACTATCCTGTGTTTTTAGAGTGCTGCAAGTCCAAATAAATTATAAAAATTGTGCAAAATACTTCAACTTTATTTCATTATTGCCTACTTGAAATGGACTTAAAATGCTGCATACCCATTTTGTTTTCAGAATTAATTACTTAATATACGATTGAAACTTATTTGGTGGGACTGTGGGCGTAGCATGGTTTTGGCGTTCAAACTCCAGTGACGATAGTAAATTATGAAACTTGTTTGTCTTTCTTTCTCGTGTTTCTCTAGCTTTATCCATGAGACTATGACTCGTTTCTGTTGTTGGGGAGTTTCTGTGGTCTTGTGAATGGTCTGTTGACAACGTTCAGTGCTTTCTGGTGGTCATTGATATCCATTAGGCATGCTGTCCGAGCTTGCGGTCACCATAATGCCTGCAATCTATATCAAATTGGCTAGTCATTGATCGCCGTGTGGACTACACAGAAACATGTACCCTGCTGGGTTGGTGGGCACCCACTTGCCCATCAAAGGAGGAGCATAATAGCACACATACATAATAACTGCCTGCCCCTTCAAGTTGTAAAGAACCGCGGACTAGAAACTAATATATTTCTTGGAGTGGCCTTATTGTTGTCTTCATCAGTCATTGCAGTTTGTACATATTAGGAAGTTCCCGAAAACATTGCCGATATTGCTCATTTGAATCACCTTCACGGTCCGGTTGTTTTCTCGGGCGCCAACCTCACGACGTTTCAGACATGGAAATGGGCATTTGCCAGTCACAAGTGGGATGCATCGTGGGCACCGTGTGATGCCCCAGAGAAGCACTGCTCTCTTTTAAACCTTAAAGCCACAACGACTTTTCTAGGATTATCGATACCGTTTCTTAACTTGGATTTTCAAGCCAAACAGGTGTGTGTGTGTGTGTGTGTGTGTGTGTGTGTGTGTGTGTGTGTGTGTGTGTGTGTGTGTGTGTGTGTGTATGTGTCTGCGCTTGCATGTGTGCGTGAGTGCATGTGCATCTGTGTGTGTGTGTGTGTGTGTGTGTGTGTGTGTGTGTGTGTGTGTGTGTGTGTGTGTGCGTGCATCTGTTATTGTTGCATGTGTTATCAAAGTGTCCGACTATTCTAGATTGGCCCTGGAATTGTACAATTACCTTTCGTCTGCCCACTCGGTCGTGGCGTACTAATCCAAGGCTTGACTCCAATTGAACCAATGGTGCAGCGAATCAACCACCAAATCTACATCGAGAACACAATCCCAACCATCGTCGGCAAGATCATGTTGTGGGCTGAGAGTATCCAACTGGAGAGAGACGTTACGGTTTGGAACAACAAGACGTATCGATCCAAGCCACTGCTAGTGAAAGAAGACAATCTCATTGCCAAGCATCGACGTTGGTTCTCACAGTTTTACTCCGAACACAGTCCACGATTTACAACCGAACGCTCGAGCTTAGATTGGTAGCTTAGTGTATGAAGTAGACGCTGTAGTAGTCGACTTCTGGCAAGTGCACTTTTAGTTTGAGCTGAAAAAATGTAAATGATATTGAAAAGAGATTTATAAGAATACACATTTGATGAATTTTGCGGTGTACTGGTCTTGGTATTTATGCAAAGGTAGTGCATCAATAACACGTTCACAAATTTATTGCATAAAAATTAAATTTTATTTAATAATAAATAATAATTATATAATAAATAATTTTATTAAATTTACAAATTTATTGCTCAAATTAAATTTTAAATAATAAATTATAATAAACTATAATTTTATTAAATTTACAAATTTATTGTTTAATTAATAATAAATTATAATAAACTATAATTTTATTAATTTACAAATTTATTGCTTAAATTAAATTTTATTTAATAATGAATAATAATTATATAATAAATAATTTTATTAAATTTACAAATTTATTGCTCAAATTAAATTTTAAATAATAAATTATAATAAACTATAATTTTATTAAATTTACAAATTTATTGTTTAATTAATAATAAATTATAATAAACTATAATTTTATTAATTTACAAATTTATTGCTTAAATTAAATTTTATTTAATAATAAATAATAATTATATAATAAATAATTTTATTAAATTTACAAATTTATTGCTCAAATTAAATTTTAAATAATAAATTATAATAAACTATAATTTTATTAAATTTACAAATTTATTGTTTGAATTAAATCTTAAATAATAAATTATAATAAACTATAATTTTATTAAATTTACAAATTTATTGTTTAAATTTAATCTTAAATAATAAATTATAATAAACTATAATTTTATTAATTTACAAATTTATTGCTTAAATTAAATTTTATTTAATAATAAATAATAATTTTATAATAAACAATAATTTTATAAAATTTACAAATTGATTGCTTAAATTAAATTTTAAATAATAAATTATAATAAAATATAATTTTATTAAATTGTATTATAGATTACAAATTTACTGCTAAAAATTATTCTTTTAATTTAAATTTTTTTGTAATTTTATTGTAAATTATAATATATATTTTAATATAATATTTTCACATAATGTAATAATATAGAATAATAAATCATAATAAGCTACAATTTTATTAAATTTTATTATAAATTACAAATATGCTGCCAAAATTAAATTTTATTAAATTTTGTTTAACTATATATATTATAATTTATTTATAATAAAATTATTAAAAATTATACCAAAATTTTAAAATCGATTGCCTATATAGCTATGTAGTATAGGTCAAGGTATAGGTCAAGGTATAGGTCTTACTGTTACAAGTAGTGCGCGTTAAAGGTAGTTGGCTCGCAACATCCGGGAGCCTTAATAATTCATTCATCACTTTCCTGTTGGAATCTGAACATGGCAGCGGCGCTAGGATACCATTCACGACCAAAATCTGCTTCAGCTCCAATTTACACAGCAACGCACAGGTATCCTTTGATTTTTTTCGTTGCAGAGTCTATTCTATCTCAATTTGTATCATCAGCTGCACGCGCCTTGGCGCCATTCAGAGATTGGTGCGCATTTGGCGGGATGTTGATGCTTTGCTACTTGTGCTGGGGGTCGACAGCGAGTCGAACGAAGCAACTCGTCGGTTAGTGAACTACCTACTGTTCGGTCTGACAGGACACCAACTCACTGACTTGAGGTGAAAAGAAATAAACTAATTTATTTTATTAGACAAGTTTAGTTGCTATGGTTACGATTGGTGTTGGTTTGTCGGTCGTGATGCGTGTGTTTGTTGCAGCCTTGGTTTTACGGATGAAAAGATGGAGGATGTCGTTCTGTTGATTGGACGTGATTGTGTGCATTTGTATTGTAACGCGTGGAACTTTCCGAGTTTGTTGCCTGTTGTTGCCAACTGGAGAGGTTTGCAATTACACTGTTTGCCAAAAGATGAGGTGCTTAGATGTGTATTTTGTGGTGTGTATGTGTGTGTGTGTGTGTGTGTGTGTGTGTGTGTGTGTGTGTGTGTGTGTGTGTGTGTGTGTGTGTGTGTGTGTGTGTGTGTCACTATTGTGTGTGTGTGTGTGTGTGTGTGTGTGTGTGTGTGTGTGTGTGTGTGTGTCACTGTGTGTGTGTGTGTCACTGTGTGTGTGTGTGTGTGTGTGTGTGTGTGTGTGTGTGTGTGTGTGTGTGTGTGTGTGTGTGTGTGTGTGTGTGTCACTATGTGTGTGTGTGTGTGTGTGTGTGTGTGTGTGTGTGTGTGTGTGTGTGTGTGTGTGTCACTGTGTGTGTGTGTGTGTGTGTGTGTGTGTGTGTGTGTGTGTGTGTGTGTCACTGTGTGTGTGTGTGTGTGTGTGTGTGTGTGTGTGCAGGGTTGTCCCCAGCATACAAAAGGCATGGTGCTCTGCCGTGCCTTGGCTCCCGCTTGGTACAGGCCCGTCGTGCTTTACTGAGTAGGCAGTGGCTACTCTAGAGTTTGTTCACACATTTTGCGCGGTGTGGAAAAATTTGTAGATCTCGAGATTCTGAGCACGTACAAGTATGTACCGAAAGCAGGTGGAGACAACCGGTAAATAGAGATGGGGTACATGTAATGTAGTTATGATTATTTAACCCAAAAACTGTCAAGTTTGGCATTGTGATGTGTAAAGCGCCGTCCTGAAATGGCCTCGTTTTGACATAAGCAGATAAGCTAAATGTTTACTTGCATTCTTTTAGAATCACCATACACTAATTTAAGTAGCTGTCTCTGTAACAGTTGTTCTTTGAGTCTGTTCTCTTGTGTAGCTATGAAGACAACGAACTTTGTATTTTAAAAATTTGCAAAGTTGTTTGAGGCAAGCAACTACTTCTTTGCTTATTATTTTAATTCTTTGCTTAGAGGGCCTGGGATGTTTGGTGGGATGGTAAGACCAATTAGGGGGATGACTGCCATATGGTATGAACTTGATTGCAATACAAGTACCGTCAAACTTCCCTTATCCGGACACTTCGGGACCGGTAGCTGTCCGGATATTAGAATTGTCCGTAACTGAGAATTCTATTGCGTGCCTCGTCGATCTTCTCAAACTGCGGCTCTTTTACAACTCGACGCTTCTTTGCAACGTCTGGAATTTCACTACCTGACACATGGCGTGAAATCTTGTCTCTGCTTTTCCAGATGTCAGCCAACGTTGACTTCGGAATGTTATAATGCTGAGAGACTAGTTGAAATGATTGCCCCTTTTCCAATTCACTAATTAACTCCAACTTCTTCTCTAGAGTAATAACTGACCGTTTCCGTGATTTCTTGGACGTCATAGAGCACGTGTTGGTCACTGCGCATGCGTTCGGTTTTAGCTCAGTGTCCGGTATACGGAGGTGTCCGTAAGTGAGAGGTCCGGATAAGGGAGGTTTAACTGTACTCAAAAAGCAACAGTGGTTGTCATGCACCGCCCACAATTGCGTCATTAGCAACTGCAGTTTCCCCTCTAGCATCACTAAATGTTTCTAATTTGGGGTGTAGCTACTGCAGAATATTAGATGGCTTTAGAGAACTAACAATGAACAGGTTAACAATAGAAATAAATGAGGAAGACTTGTCAGAACTGCGACAAGATTCTCCGTAGAGACTGAAAAAATGATAACAATGACTAGCACAACAAGGTTGATTCTTGTTGCTATTTTGTTGGGAGCATCTAGGCGAATCTAAGGCGTGTCATTGTAGCGGAGTAGGTAGCAGTCTGTAGATATGTTGCCCCTCCCAATCACGTGTTCTCGACTGATTATGCGAATCAAATATCTATTGTTTGAGCTCTGAAAATTTCTCACAGGTTTTAACGGACTTTTTAGTTTGACGCGTATTCCAAGTTGTGATATACTGCAATGTGTGTGTCATATTAATCCTTGACCAAAACCCCTACTCTTTTTAGCACAATGATTGTGGTAAGTCATTGTGAGAATGTGCACACGGTAGATTAGTTTGGCGAAAATGAGTGCTCCATTACTGAAAAACAACGTAGCTGCCAGTCTACTTCCCCATGATGCTCCATCACAGTTAATTCTCGTTTGTGTCAGTGGCGATGGCAACTGCCTCTTTCATGCCTTGAAAGTGGCATTGGCTGCAACCGAAAAATGTTTGCAAGTGCCAACAGTTAGTGATATTCGAAGAAACTGCGCCGACGAACTGGAAAAGAACGGAGCAATTTACACAGCCTTTATTGTAAGGCAAGCCCTTGGCGTCAGTGTCATCGATGGTGACACGTTGCATCCAGGATCGTTAGTTAGTACAGTCATGTCTATCGAATGCTGCTTTGACAAGTGTAGTGGTAAAAAAGCGTACTGTTGTAAACTTTAGAAGGTGTTTTCTTTTCTTTTAAAAGGTAATGGCATCTGATTCCCGGTAGAAATTGTCCAAAAGCGTTGCAACAAATGAGAACAAAATAAGTTTTAGGTTTGGTACACATCAGTAGAACACTGGGTATATAGAGGTCTATATATACTATCTCTAATAAGACTGTCAAGCAAGTTTGATTGGCTTCTAGATTAAAATGCGTTATGTTAAAAAATTGTGTGGGGTGTGGTCATAAGAATTTCCGCCATGCCTTACAAAAATCCTGGGGACAACCCTGGTGTGTGTGTGTGTGTGTGTGTGTGTGTGTGTGTGTGTGTGTGTGTGTGTGTGTGTGTGTGTCACTGTGTGTGTGTGTGTGTGTGTGTGTGTGTGTGTGTGTGTGTGTGTGTGTGTGTCACTGTGTGTGTGTGTGTGTGTGTGTGTGTGTGTGTGTGTGTGTGTGTGTGTGTGTGTGTGTGTGTGTCTTTCATATATAATTACATAAAAATTGGTATTGCAATGCTTCATTTTACACTTTTACTCGTATTTATCTTCAGTGTAGTGACGAGGATCTGTTAGAAGAGTTTAAAATTCGCAAGTTCATTCAAATGACTAACGGAATCAAGAAAATCGGAATTCCATACGGAGCAGACGACACGTCATCATTCAATAACATGCTGATTGAAAAGTGGCCTCTAATTCAATGTTATGCATTAGATGACTTTAAAACGTGAGTCTACTCCAATAGCTGCAAACTTGATTAAAATGATACCGTACTTGCTTGAGTATTACCCTACTCCAATAGCCAGAGTCAAAGGTCAAGTATGGGATGAGGTCTTGCTAAAAATTCTTGCTAAAAAAGCCTCTTTGGATGCAGCAGGACCTTTCTAAAAACTTCATTGAGGATCTAGACCAGTGGGTGCTTTATACTCTCTATCAAGTCATTTTGCCAGTCCTGTCTTGCCAATCACTCTCGTCTTGTGCCTCCGTGCTTTCTTGCATCAGTCCATGCTGGCTTCTTGCAGACGTCGTTGACATGACATTTCACTTCTTGTCACGTGCAGGATCTAAACCGAAACTCACACACTAATAGGCGAATGTGAAAACAGATAAACTTTGTTTTGTAACTCCTAACTATTATATTCGACCGTATCACTTTAGCAAAGTATAGAAAGCCAAGGTTTTGTTGCTACTGCTAGTCAAACTGCAAGCTGCAAAGCGTTTGAATCTTTTTCTTTTGTGAGAATACGGGAAAATGTACTACTGTATCATAATCTAGATGCGTTTTTCAAAGATTCTTTATTTTGATGAACATGAAAAATGTATACATTACTCAAGATGGACTCTAAGGCTACCCTGTGCGCAACATCTGGACTGTGCCCCTTTAAGTTAGTTGGTGGAAGTGATTGATTTATTAACTTAGACAGCATGTTTCTACACTAGTAGAGCTTCAA
>NC_085099.1:1592093-1594593 GCF_963422355.1 Corticium candelabrum | reverse complement strand
ACTACAACAGCAAATAATGTAGTTTCGTAGTGTTGCTAATCACTGCCGTTGCATCTGTATCAAACAATTGATGTTGCATGTAGCAATGAGTAGACTTGTTGGAGTAGACTTTGTGGCAATGCTTGCACTTGTTGAAGCTCTTGATTGTTTGTAGGTTTCTAAAGGTGTTGCACTGCTGATTGTCGGTTGCAATGAGGAAATTGTGTGCCATTTGCCGAGTTGGCTACGCCAGAGCGGCACGCTCGTTTTCTCAATTACGACACGAATATCGGCACATAAAACATTCTACAAGCAGGTGAGACTATTAACGTATTTGATTTGTTGCTGTGTGTGTGTGTGTGTGTGTGTGTGTGTGTGTGTGTGGTGTGTGTGTGTGTGTGTGTGTGTGTGTGTGTGTGTGTGTGTGTGTGTGTGTGTGTGTGTGTGTGTGTGTGTGTGTGTGTGTGTGTGATAGCTCAGTTGGTTAGAGAGTCATGTAATGGAGTGATTACAACCGGGACCTTACAGGGTTGTATGTTCAAGTCACAGTGATGGCGAGCTATGGCATAATTTCATTGGGCAAGAAACTCACACACAATTGCCTCTCTCGACTCAGGAGTATAAATGAGTACCTGGTCTTTGACTGGGGTGGCAAATGCCTCTGACTGCGACAAAGTCCATCAGTCACGGGGCTCGGATGGGACTTCGGGTGCCCACACCACAGTTGACGTCGCAGTCGGTGCTCCTGCAAGCACCTGGCCAGGCTCCAGGAGATTGCTTAGCACGGCCCATAGCTCCTGCTTTGTGCACAGGAACCCAGCCATCTGGCTGGGGGCATTACCGTTTAACAGCAGCTCCTTATCCATTTGCCATTTGTGTGTGTGTGTGTGTGTGTGTGTGTGTGTGTGTGTGTGTGTGTGTGTGTGCGTGCGTGCGTGCGTGTGTGTGTGTGTGCATGTGTGTCTGTCTGTCTGTCTGTTTGTGTTTGTTATTCTTCTGCGTATATCTAGTTTGTACCACGTATGCGATCGAAAGAACTCAATGGACCAAAGCTCGAAGATTTAACAGGTGCACACACACACACACACACACACACACACACACACACACACACACACACACACACACACACATACACACACACACACACACTCATTTTTTACCAAATCTCTAATTCACGTATTTCAACCAATAGCCTTACAGGAAGAATATCAAGACATGTATGATTTCTCATTTCTCAGTGTAGTAGCTCATTGTTGTAGCTCTTTCTATCAGTTTCAAGCAAGTGTGTTACCATCATTCCATCCGTGCTACCGGCTCTGAGGCCACGCTAATGGACAAAGCTTACAACAAGCTGCCATACTTATCCAGGTTGGTTACCACGAATGACATTAAATTATGTGATTTGTGTCAGAACTCGGTTACTAATAGCACAACAACATGCACACTGTAAATTTACTTTTTATTTTTGATATGTTTCTGTGTGCTTCTATTGATGTTGTTGTCGTCTGTCAGTTCTAGTTGTGAGACGCTGTTTTAAACTCTTTCCAATGACTACAGTAGTCTCATTTGTTGACGTTGCGTGAACTTGTGAATACGTACTGTATTGTATTGTATTGTACTGTACTGTAACTGTACTGTACTGTATTGTATTACATTGTAGTCTGTATTATACGTAGTTTGTACGTGTACTGTATTGTACTGTACCTGTACTGTATTGTATTATATTGTATCGTACTGTACTTGTATTGTATTGTACTGTACCTGTAGTCTGTACTGTACCTGTATTGTATTGTATTATTATAGTGGTACTGTACCTGTATTGTATTGTAGTAGTACTGTACCTGTATTGTATTGTATTGTAGTGGTATTGTACCTGTACTGTATTGTACGGACTACTGTACTGTACCTGTACTGTACCTGTATTGTACTGTACTGTACCTGTACTGTATTGTATTGTACTGTACTGTACCTGTACTGTATTGTATTGTATTGTATTGTATTGTATTGTACATGTATTGTACTGTATTGTACTGTACTTGTACTTGTACTGTATTGTATTGTATTGTATTGTATTGTAACCTGTACTGTACTGTACTTGTACTGTACTTGTACTGCACTTGTACTGTACTTGTACTGTATTGTATTGTATTGTATTGTATTGTAACCTGTACTGTACTGTACTTGTACTGTACTTGTACTGCACTTGTACTGTACTTGTACTGTATTTGTACTGTATTGTTTTGTATTGTATTGTATTATACTGTACTGTACCTGTCCTGTATTGTATTGTATGTATTGTATTGTATTGTATTGTACTGTACCTGTACCTGTCCTGTATTGTATTGTATTGTATGTATTGTATTGTATTGTATTGTATTGTATTGTATTGTACTGTACTGTACCTGTACTGTACCTGTCCTGTATTGTATTGTATTGTACTGTACTGTACCTGTACTGTACCTGTCCTGTATTGTATTGTACTGTATTGTACTGTACCTGTACTGTATTATACTGTACC
>NC_085099.1:1582093-1587093 GCF_963422355.1 Corticium candelabrum | reverse complement strand
CTGTCTGTCTGTCTGTTGTTTGTCTGTCTGTTGTTTGTTTGTCTGTCTGTTGTCTGTCTATCTGTTGTCTGTCTGTCTGTTGTCTGTCTGTCTGTTGTCTGTCTGTTGTCTGTCTATCTGTTGTCTGTCTGTCTGTTGTCTGTTTGTCTGTCTGTTGTTTGTCTGTCTGTCTATGTTTGTCCATCCATCCGTTTGTTTGTCTGTCTGTCTGTCTATGTCCGTCCATCCGTCTGTTTGTCTGTCTGTCTGTCTCCACAGCAATAGAATACAAACATAAGTCCATGACACTAGAGATGCTACACTAGAGATGCTACACTATAGGCAAGAACCAATGCCAACCCCGAGGCTTGAGGTGAAGCAAAGTCGAAACTGTTTACCTCAAGAAAGCCCCTACACCGAACATAAACCACTCTGTTTCATAGACCACGACGTTTTCATAATTTTCTGTCTTCAACTGGTTTCACTCCTATTTCTATTGTTCACACAAAATTGATTGACTCTGTTCTTACTCACACAGATGGAAACAAAGAAGGCTCACCGAACAAGAAGTGGCCTCACCTCAACAGAGATAGATAGCATCAACTCTGCTCACAAACACGATCCCCTTCCACCCGGAACGTTCTACAACGGCTCTCACTTTCTTTCGATGGACGGAGAAAAGAGCGATAAGCACCCATGTACGTGGACACACACACACACACACACACACACACACACACACACACACACACACACACAGCTTGTAATCCTCGTCCGTTCTGTTAGGTTTAGATCAGTTTATTGACGACTTCCTAGACGCACAAAACAAAGAGATCGACCGCCATAACAGTGAACTAGACCAGAACGCAGTGGCTGACATGTTTGAGTGAAGGACTACACACACACACACACACACACACGCACACGCACACACAGATTTTATTGTCATGATACAAATCCGTATTTTATTTCCATAATGACTGCATGTATGGCTGAGATTATATCATTATTTTATTTTAATCGGCTGCTACTCTGAAATGACATTCGTTACTCTAAGACAGGCGATAGCTATTTCTATTGCGGTAGACAGAGCGTTCAGTTTCACTACGTACGAATCGAACACTGAAGCTTGCTCGGCATTTGTTGAATTGCGTGGGTGTGGTCTGTCCGTTAGCATGCCATCGAGAGGGTCGAGTTGCACGGCCAATGCATCCAAACACTGTGCAAACCGCTCGATTATTGTTCCATATTGACCTATAAGTATGACACCGGTCGGTTAATACTTATGTGTTGACACACACACACACACACACACATTGACACATACACACATACACACACACACACGTGCACGCACACACACACACACGTGCACGCACACACACACATTGATGCAACCACACACACGTGCGCGCACACACACACACACATTGACACACACACACACACACACACAATGACACGCACACACATTGATGCACCCACACACACGTGCGCACACACATTGACACACACACACACACACACACTGACACACACACACACACACACACACACACACTGACACACACACACACACACACACACACACATTGACACACACACACACACACACACACACACACACACACACACACACACTGACACACACACAACACACACAATGACAAACACACGGACACACATTGATGCACCCACACACATTGACACACACACACACACACACACACACACACACACACACACACACATTGACACACACACACACATGCACACACACACATGCACACACACACGTGACACACATGCACATGTGACATACACACACACACACAGACGACTCACACACACACACACACACACACACACACACACACACACACTGCTCTATGAACAAATGAGCAACATACGTGGTGTGTCTCCAACAATAATCTTACTCTTCGTTAATCGCAGTTTGTGAAGTATGTCATTGTCGGGTTTTGAGCATCTCAGGTGGTCAGCCAGTTGTCTCTCCATCCACCCCCCTCCTCGTATCGCCTTGGTCACTACGTGAGTGAGAGTACAAACTGTGGAAATAGGAGGTTGTAGCAGCTACCTTACTTTCAACTCTAGTGACCGTGTCTTACTTGTTTGTTCGCATGTCGACTTTAGTTCGTCTAGACTCGTTTCGTTACTTGCACACAGCAGGATTGTATTGATAGGCATCTCACCGGCTGACATAGGAGGCTTGAGCTGCAGGAAACTGGCATACATAGACACAATCAGATACACCACATGTTGTAATACAATTAGTCACAAACAGTGACACACACACACACACACACACACACACACAGTGACACAGACACACACACACACACACACACACACACACACACACACACACACACACACAGTGACACAGACACAGACACAGACAGTGACAAACACACACACACACACACCATTGACTTATCGAACCATTTCTCGTGACGTATAATATAGTTGATCTCTTCCAAGCGTCCGAACGACGTCATCGGAAAGGGCGGATGAACATCCGACAGGAAACTTGCACCGCTCACACTCCCAACTGCTTCGATACACTGGATAGACACCCGATCAATAGACAGAACTCCCTACCATTCGAACACACTAACTTGTACCCAATAATTTCACCCCTAGCTTTAGGTAATGACCTTGCTTTGCAAATGAGACTTCATTCCAGGATGGATACACTTTTGACAGACGACGAGATTGACTCCTAATCTGATCAGCTCATCAGCACAATCGATCAAAGACTTGAACGAGCCGTCATCCGAAAAATCATATCCAAGCAAGTCGACCGTCAATCGTTCGGGCCAGTCTAAGAGCCAAACAAATAGGCTAATGGATGTACAACACATAGACATAGTAGCCTACCTTCGGCATCTCCGGCTAGCGAAATGTTGAAAACTGCGACCGTGAATTTTTTCATATTTTGTAATGTTTTTACGAATTGTTTTGACTGTGGTGATGTCGTTAGAAGGACGCCATCGAATAGTTCAGACTTGTCGCTTTCTTCGCCGCGTAGTAAGGTAAATCGGACTCTTTCGAGAGGCGAGTCGTGAGCGAGACTAATAGGAAGAGTGGTGAAGTATGCCTGTGGAAGACACAATCATGCTCTACCATCTCAATAACAACCACATGTTGTATCAGTCAGTTCGGTGTCTACTGCTAGTTGACTGGCTGTAGTGGTCAACCATCTGGTACAGTACAGCCAGAGTGCAGGCGTATATCATTAATTATTATTGTTATTATACCGTGGTCACGTAACATGTGACCAGTCTGAGTGCGTGTTTAGATGGTGTATGTGATGTATAGTATGGCAAGTGTGTAATAAGTCACTTCTAGTTAATATAAATGTCACGTGATCATTGTATAAAGTATTTATGATCAGTGTGGTATATGGCTTGTGTTTGTAAAAGCCATATAGCACTCTAATCATACAATAACCCATATACATAGTAGTCAGCCCAGCCCAATGGTACTGTAGTGACATATATTTTCATGCTTAACGCGTTTGAACTGCAGTGTGTGTGTGTGTGTGTGTGTGTGTGTGTGTGTGTGTGTGTGTGTGTGTGTGTGTGTGTGTGTGTGTGTGTGTGTGTGTGTGTGTGTGTGTGTGTGTGTGTGTGTGTGTGTGTGTCACTGTGTGTGTGTGTGTGTGTGTCACTGTGTGTGTGTGTGTGTGTGTCACTGTGTGTGTGTGTGTGTGTGTGTGTGTGTGTGTGTGTGTGTGTGTGTGTGTGTGTGTGTGTGTGTGTGTGTGTGTGTGTGTCACTGTGTGTGTGTGTGTGTGTGTGTCACTGTGTGTGTGTGTGTGTGTGTGTGTGTGTGTGTGTGTGTGTGTGTGTGTGTGTGTGTCACTGTGTGTGTGTGTGTGTGTGTGTGTGTGTGTGTGTGTGTGTGTGTGTGTGTGTGTGTGTGTGTCACTGTGTGTGCATGTGTGTGTGTCACTGTGTGCGTGTGTGTGTGTGTGCGTGTATGTGTGTGTGTGTCACTGTGTGCGTGTGTGTGTGTGTGTGTGTGTGCGTGTGTGTGTGTGTGTGTGTGTGTGTGTGTGTGTGTGTGTGTGTGTGTGCGCGCGCGCCATATAACCATACCTTTACTAGTAGCAAAGCTAGGGATTGCAATGACAGAGGCGACAGGCAACAAAGCGGCTTGCTGCAGAGGATGCTCTTGACGACATTCAGCATCATCTCTGCGTCGTTCAGTTCAAGCGACACAACCATGCCTGAGTCACCATCGAGATGCTCAAGACACAACGACCTAGCATGTGCATACACAGAAATGACGAGCTGCCGAGGGATCTCCGAAGACAATCCGGCAAGAACAAGCCTGACTCAAGAGAGGATATAAATATTAATAAAATGCGTATAAATGCGTATTTAATTGTTAATTAATTAATTAATTAATATTAATGTCTTTGACTAACTTTGTTGCAAATGTTGCAACCAGCAATCCTCCATCATGAAAATTATTTAGATGACCAACTGTTCCCGATTTGATTATTTTAAAGTATGGATTCTCCAACGACAGCAAATTCATCGTGTGTCGACTAGACGACGTCATAACTACGTTTCCGTGGCAACCGACTTGGATAGCTTGAATTCTGCGAGAGACAAAACGAAATCTCAAAACCAAAACAAGCAGCACGCATACTTACAAAAACACACCTTCCAAACGGCCCTCTAGCAGGACCGATAACTTTCAGCAAAGCTCGAAGAGCTGTTTCCATGGATATTTATCCGGGACCTCGGTCGAAAATACATCACGTGACGCACACGTTTGCTCCTTCATAATGAATGAAGATTCGTCTTCTCAAAGTGAGAAAGAAGAAGAGGAAGAGCCCGGCGTGGAAAAGTACAGAAGAGGAGAGAAACTGAAGAACATAGAGGTAGGATATCTTGGTCTGGGTTTTGTACTTTTTTTGGCAAAATTGAATTCACGTTTTGTTGCAGTTTGTTCGAGACAGAAAGTTGAGGAGTCAGTTGAAACGATCT
>NC_085099.1:1574593-1577093 GCF_963422355.1 Corticium candelabrum | reverse complement strand
TTTCAGTCAGAGGGGCCTGTTAGCAGCCGGACAAGGCAGCTATGTCAATGTAAGACGTGACTGTTGTGTGTGGAAGGTCCAATTAGAAAGAAGTAATACGTTGGAATTGAGAACATTTGATGTAAACAAAGTGTTTGAGTGAGACTTAAATAATTAAATAATTAAAGACTTAAATAATTAAATATTTAAATAATTAAGTAATTAAATAAATAAGTAATTAAATAAATAAATAATTAAGTAATTAAATAAATAAATAATTAAGTAATTAAATAGATAAATAATTAAGTAATTAAATAATTAAGTAATTAAATAATTGAAGACTTAAGTAATTAAATAATTAAATAATTAAAGACTTAAATAATTAAATATTTAAATAATTAAGTAATTAAATAAATAAGTAATTAAATAAATAAATAATTAAGTAATTAAATAAATAAATAATTAAGTAATTAAATAAATAAATAATTAAGTAATTAAATAAATAAATAATTAAGTAATTAAATAGATAAATAATTAAGTAATTAAGTAATTAAATAATTGAAGACTTAAGTAATTAAATAATTAAATAATTAAAAACTTAAATAATTAAATAATTAAAGACTTAAATAATTATATAATTAAGTAATTAAATAATTAAATAATTATTGGAGATCTTAGATCTACAGTTTTTGTACTTTGTATATACGTATAGCTCAGATAATGAAAGGAAGCAAAAATACAAGCCTAATGACTTGCCACACAGCAAGCTGTTCATGCTTTGATTTTTCAAAAATTTATTTCTTATTTATTTCAGATTTGGAGAGACGTTTATCGAGAGAAACAGAAGATGCCGTACATGAAGCATCACGTGCTTCATTCCGGTGTGTCCGACTTAGAGTTTTGTCCATTTGAAGACGTACTGGGTGTTGGCCACAGACAAGGATTCAGTAGTCTCCTCGTTCCTGGAGCGGGAGAGCCAAATTTTGATGCACTGGAGTCGAATCCGTATCAGACAAAGAAACAGCGGCAAGAGGGCGAAGTAAAAGCTCTACTAGAGAAGGTGATGTGAGAGTGTTTGGTAAAGATACGAATTTTTGTTGATTTAATTTTTGTTTGTATACTGTGCATGTCTTCTTGTCTTTTTGCATGTTTGTCTACGGCCGTGTTGCCACTAGCTCAACGTTAAACTCGTTTAGCCTGAATGAGTTCGTAATATAAACCAGTTCAAGAAGGTGACTGTTTTCACTAAGGACTCGCGCATTATTGGACAAATCTGTTTGCAATGGTGCACTGCAGTATTCCTGGAATAACGCTTGCTGTGGTACATTGTGCTGCTCGGTACGTGTACCAATAGTTGATGTCACTGAGACTCCAAATTCAGTATGTCTTTCTACAGTATCTAGTAAGAAGTATTTCAAAAGTGGTCTGGCCTAACGCGCGCTAGAAGGGTTTGGTTTAAAGATAATGGGCCAAAAAGCAGACGTCCAGCATACAATATTACCTAATGTATTGCACAAAGGATTCTTGAAACTCTCGTTTACAAGCAAATTGTAATACGGTTATATGTGCGTGGCTATGCAATATGACCTGCCTTAGCTAGATAGCAATTGGTATGCTAAGTCAAGATGCTCTAGTTTACTTTTGTTTTAACTATAAATATATTAGTTATTTAATCACCTATAGTCTCAACAAAAAGTTTCGGCCATTTGTTGACCGTCCCAAGTACAGTTTTTGAAAGATGGACAACAGACTGACTGGACCGGTTTCTACGGCCCTGAAGGTCACTGGTGAAGGTTTACTCTACAAAAAGTGGTCTGGTGGACTGGCTCCTACAGCTCTGTTTATAGGTACATGCAGTAGCTGCTGATTTCTCTCTTTTATTTGATGACGCTTCTATAAGGCAATCGCATATCAACAAAATAATAGTAAACACCATCAAAACGTTGTTGTCAGGGAGGATTGTCAAGCACACATGTTACCATCATGTGACTGTTATACCTAAACCACTTGCTAAACTTACTACAAATGGGTTTAGGAAAAGTGGTTTAGGTTTAGAATACCGGTATAACTGGTTTAGTGCAGTTGGTAACAGGTCAATTGGTAATCCAGTTTAGCTTAGTCAAATCACTTGTTACACCCCTTTGAGTGGAACGCACACTAGAATGTCAATTTGTTAAGTGCTGGCTTGCTCGGTTGCTTTTTAGTTTGTTCATTGACCTGCGTCTGTTCGTCTGTTGTCTGTTTTTGTTTGTCTGTTTTTGTTTGTCTGTTTTGTTTGTCTGTTTTTGTTTGTCTGTTTTGTTTGTCTGTTTTTGTTTGTCTGTTTTTGTTTGTCTGTTTTTGTTTGTCTGTTTTGTTTCTGTTTGTCTGTTTCTGTTTCAACTTTGTCTGTTTCTGTTTGTCTGTTTCTGTTTGTCTGTTTCTGTTTGTCTGTTTTTGTTTGTCTGTTTTGTTTGTCTGTTTTTGTTTGTCTGTTTCTGTTTCAACTTTGTCTGTTTCTGTTTGTCTGTTTGTGTTTGTC
>NC_085099.1:1527093-1569593 GCF_963422355.1 Corticium candelabrum | reverse complement strand
AACGATAGTTAGCAAAGTATTTGATGCGAACACCCTCTTATACCGCATTCACACGAGCATTTGTAACCGTGCCAGCACGGTTTGGCTCGGTTTCACTTCGTTGTGTGACTGCCGGCCGAACCGAACCGAACCGTGCTGAGTTGGCCCACCTCAAGTTGCCATGCCGGCACGGTTTGGTTTGGTTTGGTTGTGTAGTGCCTGTCAAAATGAAAACGACGTCGACGTCTATGTTCGGTACTTCTCCTCCATATTTCTGCAGACTGTTCTAGTGCCAGCGAGAAGTAAGTGCGGACAGCTTGTTCCATGACGATGTCTGTATCTAGTGTGTGCACCAAGAGACACGCCTACTAATAACCCGCTCACACTAGCGTTTGTAACTGTGCCAGCACGGTGCGCCACAGTTTGGTTTGGCTTCACTTCGCAGTGTGAACGCCGGCTGAACCAAACTGAACCAAACCAAACCGTGTTGAGCTGGCTCACCTCAAGCTACTGTGCCACGACGGTTTGGTTCGGTAGTCCAGTGGAAAATCGTCTCTGAGACCTCGGTGTTGTACATCTCACTGCGATGGACTGCTGTGATGCCAATTAAAACAGGGCAATCGCATCTTGCCTACTGTCCATCACAAGAACTACCCAGATATGCACAGTTGGCAGAATACATGCCCACTTTCTTTGACTACACACTCTCAGCGCGCTTTCAGCCTTTGACAGTGTGAACGCAGGCCAACACGGTTAGCTGACGCGATTTGGTTCAGTTTGGCTCGGTTAGGCTACGTAACCATGCTAGCGTGAACAGGCTATAAAACTTGGCTGGCTCGCTTTGTCAGAACGTCGTGTGAACAAGGGCTGGCTCACTTCATTAGCCCAGGTTGGCTTGGCTCGGCTCGGCTTAGTTTGGAGCTGTGCTCGTGTGAATGGGGTATTAGTCTTTTGTGTTTTTGTTTGGAAAGTCATTGAGGCAGGCTTGCATAATTAATTATTAGGATGGAATCAGTTTCATCAATCAATCAATGGTGATATAAGTGGCAGGCAAAATGCTGGATTGTAGATGACGTAGCGTACTGTGTAGATGGCAAAACTAAAGAGACTTGTGTGCAATCACATTAGTGTGCAATCACATTAGTGTGTTTTCGACATTGATGTATTCATGTGTGATCTGGTGTGTTGTCTTGTTTCTCTGGACTTGTGTTGAGGTATGAAAACGTTGAGAGGCTAAGTCCAACGTTGACAGCAAGAATAGATGAGAATGAATAACATAATTGCTTGTATGAGTATACTATTGTAGTAATAAAATTTGGATTTGAAACTCATACTGTGTAGTGAATTCGTTGGTTTATGATATTATCATTATATGATGTGTTTGTTGTCTTTTGTGTTTTATTAGATGATTTTCCTGCTATTCGTGATTTGTTTGAGCTGCCACCTCGATCGCCTTCAAATGACAGGGACAACTCCATTCCTAGTCCACCTCCTTTGCCCCGAAAACCACAACGGACTCTGGTCATGCCACTAGAGGAAAAGCAACAGTTACAACACGGACCAAAAGTGGTGAGCAATACGTTTCTTACTATTGCCTGCTTCTTGGCTGTTTCTCTAGTTGTCTGTTTGTCAATTGTTTGTTTGATTTTTTTGCTTTCTTTGTATTAAAGTGATAGTCTAAAGTTGCAGTGAATTTCGTGTTTAGTTTGTTGGCTTGGCGATGAAAGTCTTCTCTCTCTTTGAAAAGCAACTGATTCAATCATCAAATGAAGCCATTCTGGAATCTGTCAGGTATGTCAGGCTCTATTTGAGATTTCTTCGTTTTTATGAACTGAAGCTATTGTAATCCTGTTTCTCAGACCTTTCTTTACTGGTGATGCTTTCCTGAGTGAGACTGCAAACCTACTAAAGCGTTTAGACTCTGAAAAACAGCTTTATGAGTCAGGTAAGATACTTACACAAACATCAGCTATCGTCGTTTGCATGTAGTTGTTGTGTGTAGTGCCCATGTGCCAAGAGCTGTCAGATTCTTTAGGAAGTCTTGTGTATTTGTTGCTGGTAACGTCAGAATTCAGTGAAGGCACAAAGGTATTGACATATGCATGCTGGATTAGTGCAAACTGACAAGTAGATTACCAGACTGGTTGACTGGTATACGTCGTAACTGTTCATGTAGAGATAAATATCAGGCAATTGGATCAGGTTTGGAGCACAAATCAAGCATTCATCTGTTTTGCCCTGTCAATCAGTTGGGTTACTTACATACATCAGGTTCTTAGTCAGTGACAGACGGATAGACAAATTACTGATTTTAATGTTGTGTTGGAGAGCGTGTTGTTTGTATGCAATGACTTCTTGTCTTTCTTGATTTAGTTTAAACTTCTTGGTCTTCTTGGTATCGACCTGAGCGAAGAGTCACAGCAGCTGTGGCCACTTCAGGTTCGACCTCGTGCTCTTGGTGTTCTTGCTCACATGCTGGTTACTGCTCAAAATGAGCATGACAAAGAGTTTGCAGGGTCAGCTCATCCGTTGTGTGAGAGAGCTTGGCAAAGGCTCGTTGTTGCGTTGACACACCGAATTATTAATGATCAGAAAAGCAGAGAGGGTGAATGTCTCTTTCTGTCACTTGCACACACACACACACACACACACACACACACACACACACACACACACACACACACACACACACACACACACACACACACACAAGATGCCAACGTATGTTAGAGTAGTACATGTCAATGCTGTTTGTTGTTTGTCTGTAGATCTCAACGTTGAGCATATTCAAGTGTTGCAGTTGGTTTTCGAGCATTTTGGCCCAGATCAAATGAAACTGTTTCAGAACTCCATCTGTCCATCGTTGTTGGAAGTAGCAGAACACGTGTATGTATCCTAACCAGTTTATTGATTATCTGTAGTTTGTATGTCAATTTGGATCTCAGCTTCCCTACATGAATACACACATCATTCTACTGTAGATATAGTCGACCTGTTATGTGTTTCTGTAGCAGTCTGTGTTCTGATGTCCCTCTGCTGGCTTCGCGACTTCTTCTCATTTTTTACTACGTGCTTCACACATTGGCAGGGACACCAACTGACAAATCTGTTACAACATTCTCATTGGTAAGAGGCCAGTTTGGCTATATTCATACAGAAGCATGTATTTGTAATTATGGTGAAGGTAGGGAGTGAGTACAGTACTAGCTGAGATTTATGGTTAGGTCAACATGCTCGTGTTCTGCCCAGAATTTTTGGAGTAGTGCTAGGGTATCCGTTGCATTAGGGTGTGGCTTACATGATCTGCCACTACTTGCAGCCCGTCATCGCTACTCCCAGTGCTTTCACTGATGCTGTTAGTCTCATCTGGCTTCAATCGTGACGTTTCCGGAAGAAATATTTCAGTAAAGACATCTTGACTGGACACCTTGACGATATCTGGGAAAGATGTAGAGATCAAACTCCCGGACTATCAAGCATCATCATAAAACAGACAAAGCGCCAAACGGAACGTATCTTACTGTTGATGGTCCATGATGTGAAACAGCAGACTAAGAAAGCTGCAACCTAGTCAACAGTTGGGAACTATGTTGCCCAGTCTCACATTTATGCTATGACGTCTGTCATCCATGCACCAGCTGCAGATTTTGAACAACCAGTGCTCCTGTCTCGCAAAGAAACCCTGAAGACAACTTTGACTGGCTCTGTCACAAGGCGAGGCGCTTAGGAAATTGCCTTGCTCATTGCTGACATGCAGACTGCTGTGTTGGATCTCACACCATCTTAGTGCCCTAAGCGATAGGTCCTATCATATCAGGGCAGGTCTGCTGCTGTGTCATGGTGTGAACAAAGTTCTCACCTGTCAACAAACTGCTCACTATCAATGCTCTTAGCTTGAGCAAGTAAAACACTGGCTAAATATGTAGTGGTCGGGGGTTTGTCAAGTGATGGTTGGGCCCGACCACCTCCGACCACCTCCAACCACCGTGGGCAGAAACTTGCATGATGCTCCAGCCATGTGTTCTGTGCAGACAGTTGTGTTATAGCTGTATTAAACATTTAGGTACAGTAGGGTATATGATGTGTTGTGTTGCAGGTCAGGAAAAATGTGTTCAAGTGTGGTGGTTCAAGTGGTTTGATGCCGAAATTGATGGTGAAATGTGATCCAGAGGCTGTGAATTTCCATTCCTTTTTTGGGAATATGAACAGTCAGTATGAAATGGTATTATCAGATATGGAGAAGAAGGACAGAGACGACAGCAGTTTGATTAGTGAACAAGTGCCGTTGTTTTATCAGCTGATATCGATACGGTCAGAAGAGAAACCAGTAAGTATTGTGTGTGTGTGTGTGTGTGTGTGTGTGTGTGTGTGTGTGTGTGTGTGTGTGTGTGTGTGTGCGTGTCAGTGTGTGTGTGTGTGCGTGTCAGTGTGTGTGTGTGTGTGTGTGTGCGTGTCAGTGTGTGTGTGTGTGCGCGTGTCAGTGTGTGTGTGTGTGTGTGTGTGTGTGTGTGTGTGTGTGTGTGTGTGTGTGTGTGTGTGTGTGTGTGTCACTGTGCGTGTGTGTGTGTGTCACTGTGTGTGTGTGTGTGTGTGTGTGTGTGTGTGTGTGTGTGTGTGTGTGTGTGTGTGTGTGTGTGTGTGTCACTGTGTGTGTGCACGCTGTGAGTGAGTGAGTGCGTGTATATGAATGCTCGCACTGCCTTCTATTTCTCTGTCTATTTGTCCACCTAGCTGACTGGCTGTTTGAGTTAGTTTGTATGTATGTCTTGTGTAGAATTCCAAAGTTGTTTCAGTTCTTCATGTGGCAACTCCTGGTGGCTACTCTCAAATCTACCATTGTATTATCAATCTAATGTCACTTGGATGCTGCTGTTCCATGATAATTGAAGATGGTCATGCTGGAATACAGGTAAACAACAGAAGGAGCATTTTCTATTTTACTAAAGTTTAACAGCAGCTACACATGTGTTGTACTACTAGGCTGGTGCATCTGTCACATATGCATTTGTTCTGTGTTGGCATTTGATGATGTCTTTGCCTCCTTCACCTGAGATTCTGGATTTGGTGGAGACAATCCCGAGCATGAGTTTAAAGGTAAAGCGTACTGAGTATGTATGTAGATGGACTGATAGGAAGAACTGTAATCAGACTGATGGGGACACACACACACACACACACACACACACACACACACACACACACACACACACACACACACACACACACACACACACACACACACACACACACACACATGTACACCAGTTGTAAGTGATGTTTGACAAGACACTTTGAGACTGATCTACAGACAAGCTACAAAGCAAAGACTAATGGATGAATGCACAGATCAACGAGCCGGCAGCCAAACAGCCAAACAAAGAATCTCATTTTAATTGAGTCATATAATAATAGTAGTAATTACTCAATCAGTCATTAGCAACCATTGAATGCATAGATAGATGCTTAGGTTTAATATCCATGGAGCCTTTGTCTTGATGCTGTGCACATTCTAAATACAACATGAATCAGATTGTCACTCAAAACAGTCCAGTTGTCTTTATTAACATACATTTAATTTAACATGCTCTCGTTGCTCTGCTATATAGACTCCACTGGATTGGTGTAAGTACTTGATGTGCCTTTTTGTCATAAATTATCTTTGTGGAGGAGAGTGGGAACAAGATAAAATTGTGGTAAGTTGATTCGGCAATTCGAATGCAGGATGTCTGTCAGTGTGTGATAATGTGATGAACATGGTTTGTTGCAGAAATGTTTGGTTGACAGCGGAGTCGAGGAAAGTGAGAGTTCTGCTGCTAAACGCATTGAGAAAGTGCTTGAGTGGACAAATGATCCGTTTGCACGTTTGACTGTATTACAGCACTGCCTCGAAGAAGTGAGTCATTGCAGTAGACTCGACCGTTGTTGAGTTGCACAGTCACGTTCGGTTACATCTGTTAGTTATTTGTGTCAGAGTTATGTTTTATAGGCTGTACTATAGTATACAGTGAGTAGGTGTAGATGCATGAATGCAATGTAAGAATGTGCAACTGCACATTTTTGCATATTTTTTGTTTATTTGTTGTCATGGCTATGTGTCTGTTTGTCTGTTGTTATCACGTGTTGCGTCTTGTATCCTGTGTGTCTTTACTACCCTGAAAGAAGAAATTTGTGCGGGAGAAAAATTATACTTTTTCTAGAAACATCACTACTTGTGCGGAATAATTAATTTGTGCGACAATAAGGTCGTGTGCAATAAGATCATGTGCAAGGAAAAATATATGTGGAATTTATTTTGTGCGATGGGCTTGTGATCGCACGAAATCACACAAATTTATCTCCTGCACAAATTTCTTCTTTCAGGGTATTTAGATGGCAACATGTTTATCTTTATTAATTAATTAATTTGTTATTTTATTTTATTTATTTATTTATATATTTATGTTTTATTTTTTTATTTATTAATTATTAATTAATTAATTATTAATTAATTAATTTATTATTTATTCATTATTAATTTATTATTTATTTATTTGTTTATTATTTTTTATTTATTAATTATTAATTGATTATTTATTATTAATTAATTTATTTATTATTTATTTATTATTAATTTATTATTTATTTATTATTAATTAAATTATTTATTTATTATTTATTTTTTATTTATTTATTTATTTTTATTTATTATTTATTTATTTATTTATTATTTATTTATTTATTTATTTTCTATTTATTTATTTATTTATTTATTATTATTTATTTATTTATTGTTGTCTCTTTGTTTGGAACTGCAGTTGTTAGGAGTGTGTATTGAGATGACCACCACTCCTTTTACTATGCCATCACCGCTCCTCTTTGCTTGCTTCGATGCAACATTAGCCGACTTTCACTTGACTCTTGACAGCGTCTACATTGAAAAGCCAGACGAACGCTTGCTCGAAGACACAAGAATGGTGACAGACAAAACAATCCCTGTTGTGCTTAAAGCTCTGACATCGATACTTCGTTTGGCAAGGTAAGTACAAAGCATTGCCATAGAGATCATGACCATTAGGTAGTTGTGTGTTGGCTACAGAGTGCAAGTAGGGTTTTAAAACATTATGACAACAATTACACACAATACAATGTTACAATAGTGTAGTTGTGTGCACTAGTTGTGTCACAAAATATCGTACATGTTGAGACATATCAGGACGCTTGTATGTGTCAACAGATTTTAGGAATTCAGTGTTTCCAGCTATGGTATTTGAGCGGGGCACTGCGCCCTGCCTCACGTTGCTTGCGCCCTGCCCAAGTTGTCAGTCTGGTATACCCCTAATACTGGTTCTTAGACAAGGGATCATAGAGAAGGGGTTTCAACCACGTTCGCCTTGCAACAGTTGTGTAGGTTTTTTGCGGAGACGTCATCTGGGCGTTAGAAGGCAACGACGTGAAACCAATACACAGCTACTCCTTATGCATGCGTTTATAACTTCCACCCACAACTTCCACCGTGCCATCATTGAAACAAGAACGGAGAATGTTGGTAAGTGTAGAAACTCTATCAGACATCCGTTTGTGTTCTAGGATCTTGACTGTCTTCTTTTGTCATTATGTTTGAGTAATGACTAGGTAGAACACACAAAAGGTTAGGTAGATCTTGCTGTCTAGAAGAGATCTGTGCATGAATTATGACTACAGTTTTCTTTCAGTCAACGCTGCTCCTTGATGTCTCGCTGAGTTGGAGTGAGTTGGAGTGGTTCTCTCATCATGACCTAAAGCCTAGATTGGTTTCTGTGGGACTGCCTGCCCTTCTAATGCCATTTACTGTAGTATGTTCTTTGACGTTATGTTGCGTGCTTGTCTACCAGCATATATAGTTTGTAGTTTGTTACTATACATAACAGTTGTTTGTAATTTGAAATCAACCATAAAGCGCTGTCTGCCCCACAAAGTTGTTTCACAGAATGTTGCCCTATGTTTAGTATAAAGTACCCTTTCTGATGGATGCTTACCCTGCCAATTGAAATCCTAGCTGGAACACTGGACCGTGCAATAGTTGCTTCTATTTGATTTGATGCTTGTCGGTAGTGCTGGCAACGTTGATATCATTGTTGGTGATGTGCGTGAGGGTGCATTGTTTTTTTAGATTTTATATCATTGGCAAGTCCGAAAGTTTTGGCAGCTCTCTCTTAATCGCTGGCTCGAAGATTCCATCTATGAGTGACTCAGTACTTTCATCAGTTGTGTTGACTGTATGTAAAGTGAGGAACAATCACATGCCAAAACAGTCTAGTGACTGCACTCTAAGTATAAAGCTTCCGGATGCGATTGAGAAGGTCATCAGAGACTGGGAAGACACCGTGTGGGCTCAGTTTCCATCTGTTTCTGATCACCTCACTGCTGACCAGAAAGGCAGCAAGGTCACTTGCAAACATTTTGAATCTGCAAGTTGTGCACACTTTGGAGTTCTAACAGGTATGTTTAGTTGGTCTGTGAGGGGGGGGGGGAGATGTTGCGACCATGCATTCGAACCTAATGGCAAACTAAAAGTGACTGCAATCTAAATCTAATGACCAATTGTTTTACACTGCTACGAGTCTTATTAATATTTATTAGCAATGGCTGTCTGGTAACAGTTAGATTGATATAGAGGACTTCACTGTTGTGTGTGTGTGTGTGTGTGTGTGTGTGTGTGTGTGTGTGTGTGTGTGTGTGTGTGTGTGTGTGTGTGTGTGTGTGTGTGTGTGTGTGTTTACTTTAATTGGTTTCATGTTTAGAGAACAACAGCACGTACTATGCTAGAGCCATCAAACATCTAATGTTGTCTCTTGTCAAATTAGCAGATGACTTGTATCGGTGAGCTCTTTTTGTCTTGCATTGCTTGCAGTCAGTTTCAGTGTTGCATCTGTAGGTGGCGAGGGAAGGAGTATGAGGATGAGACAAAGGAGCTAGTGATTGACACACTCATGCCACTTACAACAGACGCAACAACAGGATATCTGTACAAAAAGGTATTATTTTGTTGTCTATGATGAAGGATAGGACACGAACACTAAGCGAAGTGCACCACTGAGTGACGCTGAACTAACTCTGTTTTGTTGTCATCAATGTGTGTGTGTGTGTGTGTGTGTGTGTGTGTGTGTGTGTGTGTGTGTGTGTGTGTGTGTGTGTGTGTGTGTGTGTGTGTGTGTGTGTGTGTGTGTGTGTGTGTGTGTGTATGTTAGTACATGTCCATGTGCTGTCTGTAATCCACTTACAAAAACTGCAAGTGTTCAGAATAACACAAATCTGTTTAAACAAAACAGAACAGCAAATATCATAATCATGCACTACATGTGATATGTTGTCATAATCAAAGTTGTTATGTCTAGTTTTCAGACCTTTTGGAGTGTGTCGCTGGCTCTCCACCTAATGAAGCTTTCGTCAAGAGGCAACAGTCGTACATACTTCGACATTGCCACGAACTGTTAATGAATTATGGTAGTGACACAAGGTGACTTGTTTGTTGTAGCATTTTGATATAATGTGAACACGTTTGTCAGGTCATTTTGTGTTGAGTATAGTGAGTATGTCCATACCGTGCTGTCCAGCTGTATTGCGTTTTTGCAAGCAATGCTGGAGAAACCACAAAGCAGAGAAACCGTGTTAGAATTCTATTCAAAACAAGGAGGTAATTCTATAACCGTTGCCATGATTGCATGTTTGTATGTAGTTGTATTGTTGTGAGTTAGTTTATTAATAGTTATAATGTTGTATGAGATAAATGCATTACTTATGAATGCATTACTTGATGCAGTAAGATTTACTTGTAATAATCAGTCTCTCAGGTGATGCTGCAGATGTTGTGAAGTATCAACATTAAATGTTAAGAATACAAGTGTACACAGTTTGTAGTCCAGAAACTATCGAGAGTGTTAATGTGAGTGTAGAGTTTCTACCCTCAGCAGTAACTTTGTGCCTGTTGCCAACAATGCAATCAATAGACACAATTATATGGTAATAATTTAAAAATTGTTATTGTCCTTCACCTCCCTGATACTAATTGACTTGTATTGTTCTACATAAAAAGTCATGGCAGCTGGTGACTGTCTGTCCAAAAGTTTACTCTCGCAGATTAATTGAGTAGCAACAGGTTGTCCAGTAAGTCGCCATTTGCACTTGATTGTTTTTGCTTTTACTTTTGAACAAGGCCATAGCACAGTTGTTGTATCTGTACAAATTTCCTTTGTACAGATTTCCTTTCAAATGGTTATCTTTGATAACAGAAGTCTATCAAACGTACTTGATATTTAGTTTTGATATTTGGAGTTTTTGTATGTTGTGGAGTTAGTGTTATACGAGGGAAGAGTGCAGCAATGATACTGATGTTGTTTGACGCTTTGGTTTGTTGCAGATTTGATTGATGTGTTGCTTAGTCCATCAAAGCTCTCTCTACCATGTAAATATAGTACGGAAGTACTCGGCTTGATTAACAGTCTTCTCTCTTTGTGTAAGTAGTTTGTCTTTCTTGCGGAGCTTTGAACGATTCACTTGTTATGTGTAGATGAGAAATCTCCCAAAGATGCTGTATTGAAAGATCTGGCACAGAAACTGTCCAAACTAGAATTTGTAAGGACAGTGGGTTTGTAGCAGGTGAGGATTGTGATGTTTTGATTGGGATTATAGGTGGAAAAGGAGACACTTGAAACTTGGCTGAAACACTTCATTATTGTCAAAGATGATGTATGTAAAGCAGTCATACACACACACACACACACACACACACACACACACACACACACACACACACACACACACACACACACACACACACACACACACACACACACACATCAGTATGTGGTGTTTGTGGTAATAAACAGCTTTGATTTCATAGGATGTGAATGCAGTTCAACTGTGTCATTCAGCTTTGAACACATTTGTTCAGTCTCTTGCTAAGGGCAACAATCTCCTATCTGAAGCTGCCTCTCTCATGTTTTTGCGTGGACTTTTACCTCTCGGCTCTGTTTTGCTCCAATCTCATGATGGTACTGGATTTAGTGACTATTTCTCAACATGCAAATGTCTAGCTGGTTTCTCAGCTGGACAGGGCCATGTAGACCTTTTTCAAGCAGCAACAGAGTGGCTAAAGCTAATGTGAGTCATGGTATGATGAGAGGTTGTAATGTGGTTTGTACTAAGTTGTCATTATAGGAAATCACACGTTGAGGCTGATGAACTAGATAAGGTATTGGCATATTTCTGTATTCTCGCTGCAGTGTTTATGCTGCACATTATCAATGTCAAATATGGATACTAGAGACATCACACACACACACACACACACACACACACACACACACACACACACACACACACACACCACCACCACCACCACCACCACCACCACCACCACCACACCACACCACACAATGTCTTGCCAAGTTGATGCTTTGATCTATAATTATGTACTTGGTCTTATTTCTTCTTTGGTTAGGGGTCAGCTGTTGTTCTTTCTACTTGCTCTCTACTTTGTTATATTGCCGATGTAATGTCTGCATTAAAGACTTTGAGTGGCCGGTCAGATCTTAAAGAACATGCTTCAGTCTTCTCTACTCCCCATTGATTGTTGTTGTTTTGACAGTGCTTCTTTTGGTATCAATGATAGTAGTGATCATGAGTTTACTGTGCAAGAAGTTGATTCTGACAGAGAGGAGGTGGATGACGATGACAATGATGCATCAACAGGAGATGAATCGGTGAGAATTGAGAGAGACGATTGTCTTTGTGTGTACCTCTCTCTATAAATACGAGCATTATTAGTGATTGGCTAATGCTTGTGGGTGCCATTTTATGTGAGTCATGTGACTAGTGTTGTCATTGTTTGCCTAGGATGGTGAAGACGCTTTGTGCAATCAACTTTGCACCTTTACAACTACACAGAAGGAATTCATGAATCAACACTGGTCAGTAGTGAGCGTGTAGATAGTATGAATCATGTTCCAGGTTACTGCCATTTTGGCCCAATCGAAGCTTAGCCATAGCTTTTGTCTATGTGCTGAGTCAATCTGGTGCCAACATAAAACTCTTCCTATAGGTCACTATCTAGTACGTCTTGAGCCACTGGATAGTTCATCCCAGGGGAAGAATATTAATTGCATAGCTCTGTTACTCATTGCTGTGATCCTTTTGCATCAGTTATGATTATGAGACTGTCAGGTTTATCATGCCTTACAGATTTTGCTTGTGATGTAAAACATTTCTATTGGTGTGAGGTATTTGTGGTATAATTTTAAGGTCACAGCTTTGATGCATACAGAGAGACAGTTGGGGCTAGATATTCGTCTTCACTAACATGTAACACAGTTACCAACGTAATCTGTTTGTACTGCTAGGTATCACTGTCACACTTGTGCTATGGTCGATGGTGTGGGTGTTTGTACTATTTGTGCAAAAGTGTGTCACAAGGTTGGTTAGTCATTGGACTTCTTGCTCAAAGGCTTGATCAGCGTGTTGCTTGTAGGATCATGACTTGTCATATGCAAAATGTGGCTCATTCTTTTGTGACTGTGGGGCCAAAGAAGATGGTAGCTGTAAGGTACGTTTTCTGTGATTACTCTGTGTAGTCAAGTGCTTTTCTAGTTGTTTGCGTGCGTGTCTGTTTGTCTGTTTGTGTGTCTGTCTTTTATCATTAATAAAGTGGACTTGCAGGCTTTGGTGAAACGAATTCCTGGTGTTGAAGAAGAAACAGGCTCCCGGCAGCCAGAAGCATTTAGAGGCAAACTCGATTCTAGCAAAGGAGTCTTAACTAAGACCAAAGATCAGAAAAGACACGCAGGCAGTCCTCATTCAACTGCAATGAAGCGAAGTAGAGATGACAGCTCTGGGACAGCATCTAAAGAGATATTGCAACTTGCCAGTAAAATCAAGTCTTTGCAAAGCAGCGTTCAAGACATAGCGGTCAGTATAATAACTATTTGTTCATTTAGATTCTTGTTGTATGTCGTCACACCACAAGTAGCTCAGAGTTAGTTAGGGATGTTGCTAGAGTCAATAGTTGCCATCGTGTATTTTGAAATGTGGAAGAAATTTGGTGTGATGCTGCTGTATTTGTATTCTCTTATTTTATGTGACATAGTTGTTGTAAATCATTAGATCAACTGCGTTTCTAATTGTTGTGAATTTGTTTGAAATGTGTTGTAGAGAGACGGCAGTGTTCCCGATGTAGCTCTTCAGTTGATTCAGTCTCTGATGCCTGGAGTACTAGAAGCCAGCAAGAAACATCAGGCAGAGATGGGTATTACACATGGATTGAGAATGATCGCTAAGCTTCATGTGGAAGCAAAAGAAGTGGAGACAGTTGACACACTGACTGTAAGTGAGACTGAATAAGCTAACGAATGATGGAAAGAGCAGGGGGTACATCTAATTGGCTTGCTGTTTCTGTCATTGATAGACTGGAACGTTGAGTTCTCAGGAGGGTGCCTTTGAGAATGTGAAGCTATCACTAAATGGAGAGCAAGGACAGCTTGCAAAGAGGCTCATTGGATCAAACGTCCTCACAAGAGTTGGAATGTGTGCACTTGGTGTACCTGGAGGAAAGAAGCACTTCCTTATGGTTTGCCATGACAAGGGAAAGGTCTGTTTTATGATGCAGTAGTTGTGTAGAGAATACTAGTAGATGTATGAGCTACAGTGAAAATAGATGCATGAATATCTGTTATATAACTGCGTGTATGCGTAAATTCTATACTTATAGGCTTTGTAAACATATATCCATAATTAAGTCGTATTGTGTCTGACACAATAGTGAGTAACAGATTCAAAATTGAATTTTAAGGAAGGCAGAAGGTTCCAACAGTGTGGAACTGTGTTGACGACTTTGGGTCTATATGACTTCTAGATATGCATTCAGTCTTAAGTGCAGTGGCACTGTTTACATGTAGAGTTGGGAGCTAGTCTTGCGTAGTTGAATTTTGCATACTTTGTAGATTACAGTGTTGCAATTATCATCACTTTTGAAACAAGCTGAGTCATCCAAGAAGAAACTCACTCTGGCTGTAAAAGTGTGTCTGAGGTAAAGTGATGTAGTTTTCTCATCTTGTGTATTTCTAGCGCCTTTCCTCATCATCGGTTCCATTTACAATCTTGACCGCAGCAGCAAATGTGTGTAACGAGGATTGCGTAGCAGTATGTGGACTAAAGGTTCGTGTTGATCTACCTTTTCTTCTTATTTGTTGTTCAGAGGTCACCTAACAGAATGTTAGTCTCTTGTGTTTACAACTTTGTTAGGAAATTGTTTTTTGGGTTTTTAGACATTTTTCATGACAATGTTATGATAATAGTGTAGAAGATGAATGGACAGACACGACATACAGACAAACAGACAGACAGACTATAACCAAGTATTATATGTATATTGTACAGTTGTATTTAGTAGTTAATTGTCACACATTTTATGACCAACTTTTGTTGTTTGTCAGGAATGCCAAGTGTTGACGTTCAATAGTAGTGGTACAGTTGTTGACCATCTTGTTCTCCATCCATCACTGGAAGGCAGCAGCGCCATTCTTAAACCGTTGTGGATACCAGGTTCACAAACAGAGTTAGCTGTCATTACCACCGACTTCGTCAAGGTGAGATGGGCACCTGTTTTGTGGCATAGATTGTAAATGTACATCGTTTTGAAAACGTTGGCGTGTTATTAGATTTATGATCTCTCAGTTGATGCTATCAGTCCACATTTCTATTTCTTGCTTCAGTCAGGAAAGATCAGAGATGCCACCTTTATCTGTTCTGACAAGGCACTGAATAATGTATTTTTATCTGATTGATTTGGTTTTGTATATGTTTGCTGTTACTATGCAGTCTCGTGCTCTTGTTGTTATGTCAAGTCAGGGGCAATTGTACATTCAGCCAATGGATCAGTCAACAAGTGCTGATCATGGGCCATTTTACCTAACTTGCCCACTTACTGTTGACCACCCCAGTTTGCAGGTGAGGTTGTCAGACTGAAATTGTTGGTGTAGATTTGTGTGTGTGTGTGTGTGTGTGTGTGTGTGTGTGTGAGAGAGAGAGAGAGAGAGAGAGAGAGAGAGAGAGAGAGAGAGAGAGAGAGAGGGAGAGAGAGAGAGAGAGAGAGAGAGAGGAAAAATAGCAGTTAAAGGTTATTGTATATGTGCACATGTGTGTGACTTAATCTATCTGTATCTTTACGTGATCTCAATTGGCAGATAGACAGTTTGCTGGGTAGCATTTGCAGTTGGATTTATTGAAGTATTTTGTAGGAATCTGATGGTCAAATTGCCGAGGGAGGAATATCTGTGCATTATTCACATCCACTGCAATTGCTGTTTTTCAGCTTCTCGCAAGGTCACTCATTTGCTGCAAGTATGAATGAAGATCAAACTGCAGTGCAGAAGATATTCCCAATCATCTACAAGAGGTAGACTTAATGTAATTGTTTTATGTTTCTTTTCTTGTTTTGGTGCATGTTGTAGCACTCATCTATGCGTTGGCTTTTACAATTGCTGTTTTGCTATTTGCTTGCTTGTCCACTCTTTTCTCGTTCACTTATCTTTTGCGGCTTGTCCAGCTATTGCCTTCTTAAAGACAATGACCGTGTTACTTGTTTGTCTCTCACATGTATGCTTTCCATCTGTTGTGTCCCAAGTCTGTTGTTAGTTTGGACAGTATAGTAAATGTGTATTGATATTTTTATAGTGGTGGTGTAAAAAATCAATCAGGTTTAAGTCAGTGGAGTGATGTGGTCAATCATCCCGGTCTCCTTGTTTGCATGACTCAACCTGCTGGCACACCTGTCATGTTGATGGTCAAACCAGATCGCTTTCTTGTTCAAGAGTTTAAGAACGTTCCATCTAAATCAAAAGCTCAGGGAATTATTTCAGTTCGACATGGGTCTAGTGACCAGCAGGCATCTCAACACACAACAACTATTGTTTTGTGTGAAGATGGCAGTTTAAGGATTTACCTTGCCAGCAATGACAAGACAAAGTTTTGGCTCTCTCCAGTTTTCCAGCCAACGAGTCAATTGAGTGTGATTCGAGGTACATCCCACAAGAAGTCTGTTAGATCAACAGGTCGCAGTGGTCAAGTGAAGCTTCCAGTAGACTTCTTTGAAAACGTTCAGATGCAGTCAGAAATTGAATTTGGTGGGAAAGATATTCTTCACGTTTACAACAGTCAGCAAGTTAAATTGAGGTTGAACACTACTGGGATGTACATTGCATCTTCTAAACAAGGTGGATTTGAAATTGAAGTGAATAATCCTGTTGCAACGATGGTTATGGTGGGAGTTCGTGTTCAAGTTGGCAGTCAGTCAATAGAAAGGGCGCCATCATATGTGGAAGTGTTTGGACGTCAGATTCCAATTTCAATTACAAGGAACCGTTGGTATGATGTTCCATTCACAAGAGAAGAAGTTCTTACTGCAGACAAGAAGTTTGTTCTGAAATGTGAGTGAATGTTAAGATGTTTTGCATGTTTGGCACTTTAGATCAGGCACACTGATAGTTGCACTGAGGCAGCAAGCGGCAAGGTTTATTGTACTCTCTGCACCATTCGATGGCTTGTCTGTAGTACTGTACTTGTGCAGATATTGTGAATGTGTTGATTATGTGTACAAGATATATTACGTTTGACTGTATTTGTGTAGAGTTAATTAAGAGTGTGCTTTCTTTCAGTTGGTTCGAGTGGTGACCCAAGTGACATCACGATGGTTGATTCCATTAAAGTGTTTGTCAAAGCCAAAGAGGCATTTGGATGGCCTGATGAGCCTCAAGAAGAACTCATGGGGGCCTTTCCATTATCACAAACTGCTATTGCTGAAACACTGAACATTGCCAGTGAATCTTTTCTCACAATGCCATTCACCAATATGGACCAGTCAGTAGAGAAACAGTTCGACTGTTGCATTGTTCAGTATTGTTTTTCAATTGGCGTTGTGTAGGATCGTTGCCAGCTGTCTACAGATTTTGGACGGTAGCATTACTCAAGACTGGAAAGAAAATGTACATGTTATTGATGGATTGGTTTATGTATGTAAAAACCTAAGTGACATTTATATTTTGGACTTACTGGGACAGCACCGTATCAACTGCTTTTGGGTTGTGGTGTTTCTCGTAGCATGTGTTTTTACCATTTGTTGACTGACATGTAGTGATGAACTATGTTCAACGTTGAATATGAAAACTAATGTTATGTATGACTTGTGCTACCATAAGATTTCAATTGTTACTTTGACTGCTAACTATTGAATTCCATTTTCTACTTTAGGTGCAGTTTAGGGAGGCTTGTCTTTCTGTTGCAACGCAGTTATTGACTGCTAGTTGTCCACCTGTTGTGTTTACACAAACTAAAGCACTTCTTGCAACAATTCACCCCACAAAGCAAGCTTACTATCTACACAAGGTATTGCGATCAATTCGTGTGGCGTTTTATTTCTCACGATTGTTCATGAATTTCAGGATGAGGCCCAGTTGTCAAAAGTTGTTCAGCTGCTCATTTCTGTGACAGCAAAAGCCGAGCCCATGGATGTTGATTCTTTCCAAGAGCTACTTGTTGTGGCCCGCAGTGTTGGTGCTGTCAGACCATTCAGTTTGTGTTCATTTATTGGCAAGCACTCAGTTGATGCAAAGCAAGTTTGTTTGACTGAAGAGACTGGAAACGACGTGGTAAATAGTGAAAACGATGAAGTCAAAGATGGAATAAATGACACGCTTGAAATGAAGGTCACTCAATTTGTCAATAAATTGATGGAGTGTTTCTGGCAACTGTATGCTGCACGATGCACAAGTCAGACAGTTGCAGCTGTATGCAGCGGAGGTTATAGATTTGCCATTGTGCTTATTACACCAACGTTTATGTCTTATGTTCGTAGGATTGGTACAAGTTGAAGCCACCGTAACCGCTTTAGTTGAGATTATCCACTCATTTCTCTTGGCTGAAACGTCACTCATTAGTCTGGCAGCAGACTGCTATGCACAACTGCTACTTTGTCAGGTATATGACTGTCTGTAACAGTCTACTATTTGAAAAGCATGCTATTTGAACTTCAGGGTTGCTAGGCACATCTGTCTGTGTATTGTTCGGTGTTGGCAGTACATAATTGATGGTTCATGATGTGTGACATTATTACTATGAATGTCGTATTGTCTGTTGCAGGATCCAGCTGTTAGCTTTGCTTGTCGCCAAGCAATTGAATATACTCTGAAGCCTAAGAAAAAGCGGAGACGTGTTGTAGTTGCGGCTCCTGTTGCCCCTGCACCTAGTCAAACAGTTACTAAAAGTGACAAACAGCCAGAGTCGCTTCCACCAGAATCAGTAGCTGAGGAAGACGAAGAAGAGCGGCAACAAGAGAGAAGACCGCATGATCGAGAGGCTGCAGCAGCCTTTCGAAGAATGGTTGCTAGTCATGTGTCAGCATCAGGAAGGCCTCGGATGGTAAGACAAGATACAGCATGCAGTTCTTTAGCTAGGGTAGAAGCAAAGCGGCAATATGATTATTTGTTGTTGTAGCCTTTGCCACCATCCATGGCTGATATGATGGATGACTACATGGCTGCTGGTCACCCACCTCCTCCTGAAGCAGTTGAGATGATGATGGGGTCATATGGTATTATAGTCAGATATTATACATAGCTTGAGTGAAGAGTCATGGCGATGGATTTAGGTGTGATGGCTGGTCGTGGCTCTGGTTCTCGAGCTCCGCGGTCTGCAATGCTCGATCACATGCTACAGATGGCTGGTATGGTTGATGATGATGCAATGATGGAACTTGCTATTCAACTCAGCTTACAAGAACAGGTCACTTCTCAATACTGTATTTGGAACTCAGAGAGCATCATGTGTTACCGTACTGTATGTATGTTTATAGGAAGGTGGCGGTAGCACATCATCTCCAAGAGGTCAGCATTCAACTCAGGCTAGTCATGAAAGGATAGTAGCCAGAGAGAGACAGCAAATGGCTGCTGAAGATTCTAGTGCAGGTCGACGAGGTGATGAGCGACAACCACAAGCTCAACCACGAGAGGTAGTCGGTGTGTGTGGTGTGCGTGGGGGGCATGCATGAACTTTAGATGAATGTTAGTTAAAATCTTAACGTGGTCAGTTGCAATTGTTGATATTGCAAACTGCTGACCACAGGAAAATGGTTAGTTATACGTATTGAACTTAATGTAACATCTTGGTCAAGAATATTGCATGCATTAACACTCTGCATAGTCTGTTTGATTAAACTTACTTTAATTATTTAATGACAGTCAGTAGGGGTTATTGTCCATCGTCTCTCCTGTTCACTTAAGCCAGTTGGTGTATATGTTGCACGTACAGTAGAGCAGTGCATGTTGTGTACGTGTCACATTTAGATATCTGGATGATGTTTTTATGAATATGAGTAACATGTGTTTTGTGACTTGTGCAGTGGCAATCAACATCTCCTGACTATGGTGCTGCTGAAGAGGTAGACAGTCTATCACAGAGCACACTGTCTGGTGATGAAACTCATGAAGAACAAGTTTCAGTCCAGCAAGAAGATGCAAGTAAAGTTATCGAAGTGGTGGAAGGTGTTTTGCAAGAACGCGCAGATTCATTTTCTGGAGACGCTCTTGAAGTGGCTGACCCACATGTTGATGATATTTTGCATGAAGCTGAGTTATACGATGATTTGGCTCACCAGATGGAAGTGCTTGATATGGGCTTGGACGAAGGTCTTGTCGTGGCTCACCCTCATCAGTTACTGGAAGCAGAGGCCCAACAAGACTTTTCAGTGGAGCCAATTCAAGAGGAAGAGAAGCAACAACAAGAAATACAAGAAGCTTTGGAAATGAAAGAAGACAGTTCTTTACCATTTGAAGAAGCTGTACCAGGAGACGGGGATTCAAGTTGTGAAATAGATGATGAGCTTATCTCAATAAATTCTCATCTCCATCACTTGCGTCTTCTTTTGTTAAAGCTATTGCTGAAGCATGTTCCAGAGCTGAAAGACAAAGGTGGCGTTCAGTCTATTCCATTTCTTCAAGTTCTTCTTTACCTCTCATCTCACCTTGGCAATAATGACGATGACAGAGAGACTTTGAATAGCATGTTGCAGTGTCTTGTTGATTTTTTGGATTTGCAGGGTGCAAACACAGAATGTGTTGCTGAGAGAAGTAGTCAAAAGGAAGTTCAGATACTCATTCTTAGATTCTGCAGCATGCTCATGTCAAAGAGCAAACCTTCCGAGTCTTTGTGTGACATCCCTTTGGCAACTTGTGAAGCTCTCATTTGTAATGGCGCTGTAGATTACTGTCTTAAAGGGTTGTCTAGTCTACTTGAATATTGGAAGGAACAAAAGAGCAGTGAGGTGCAGCTTGAGGGCACATTGACCGTCCCTGGTGCTCTGTTGAAGCGACACTCTCAGTTTCCTGTTCCTGACATGTCTCCTTTCTTCATGAGACAGTATGTGAGAAGTCACATGAAGGATATATTTGCATCATACCCTCAACTTCTCACAGAATTGCTACTGCGTGTTCCATATCAAATTAAGAAGGTGTCTAGTGGTGCTGCTGTGCCAAGAGTCGAGTTTGGAAAGGCTTGGAAAAGCTGTTTGGCTGAGTTTATGCTATTTCAGCAATCTACGCCTGTCAAGAAACAAGTTAGGAAGCTTCTGTTGGTGCTATGCAAAACCAAAGAGAAATATCGTCAACTGAGAGATCTTCATGCTTTAGCCTTTCATCTACAGTTCATTCGAGATGTTTGTGCTCGAGGAGGATTTGATGCAGTTTGCACTTCATTTGTGCCTCTGTCTTTGCCTTATGATACATTACTGACTCTCATGGAACGTTTGAAGGCATGCAGTGATATTGCACTTTCTCGAACTACCAACTGGCAACATTTCTGTCGTCAAGAACCAGGAACTCTTCTTTACCTAATGCAGCTTAGTTTGCAGCTGCCAGAGGGCATTGCACAGCCACTCCTTCAGCTCATGGCTTGTGCATTATGTGGTGGGCCAACTTTGCCACCATCGAAGAGCCAGACACGCAAAGAAAAGGGGCAGCAGTCACCAACAGCACCACAAACCACACTAAACCAAGCTCAAATCGAAGTGAGTGAGAAACTTGTAGAGCAGTTAATGGGTGTTATTTCGGATCGCCTTCTCACTACATTTGTGAGAGTTTTTATGCTTGAGTCTAACAGCTCCAACATTCGATGGCAAAGTCATGCACTGTTAACTACGTTACATAAACATTCAAAGTCAAAACAACAGCAACAGCTTGCTGAACTTGTCTGGGCTTTGTGGCCTCAGCTTCCTCTTTATGGTCGTAAGGCTACCCAGTTTGTTGATCTTCTTGGCCATTTTATTACTAAAAGCCCTTCGCCAGTTACTGACGCTAAGTCATACTCATCACGTGCAATTGAATTGCTGAAATCACAGAATAAGCTGCTTCGTTGTCATCCCAACTCACATGTCTACAGTTCTTCAGGCATTGGTAGAGTTCGATGGCTACTACTTAGAGAGTGATCCCTGCTTGGTGTGTAACAATCCTGAAGTTCCATATGCGAGCACAAAGTTGTCTTCTCTCAAAGTTGATACTCGTTACACTACAACTTCACAATTGGTGAAACTGAGTGGAAGCTGCAGCATTTCCAAGTTTCATATTCGTGTCTCAGATGTGAGAAGAACTAAAATGGTACGGACTATCAATTTGTATTACACAAATCGAACAGTGCAATCAGTCATAGAATTGAAAAACAAGTGAGAATAGTCAAGAAATGTAAAGATGCATCAGTTGGTTATGTTTGTGTTTTTAGACGTTCCATATGGAAGCATGCAAAGACATGTCATTTGACTCCTGGTCAGACTGAAGTGAAGGTTGACTTTCCACTGCCTATCGTGGCTTGCAATATCATTGTTGAGTTCTCTGACTTTTATGACAATTTTCAAGTGAGTGTCTTTTGCATCTTGTGTTATCTATTTTTGTCATGTGTGCTTGTTTGCATGTCTGTGTTGTGTTTGTGAGGTAATATTATCATCATCAGCTCATAGCATTATTTTGTAGGCTACGTCTGAAACGCTGCAGTGTCCTCGTTGTAGTGCGCAAGTGAATGCCAATCCAGGCATTTGTGGCAACTGTGGAGAAAATGTGTTTCAGTGTCACAAGTGCAGGTATTGCAGTGATGTATGACACTAGCTGGAGATAACAGTGTTGCTTGTTTTTGATAGATCAATCAACTATGATGAAAAGGATCCATTTTTATGCATTTCTTGTGGTTACTGCAAATACGCACGTTTTGATTTCAGTCTTTATTGCAAGCCATGCTGTGCTGTCGATCCAATTGAAACTGAGGAAGACAGAAAAAAGGTAAAATAGTCTTATTCTTAGTGGAGTTTTGTTGTAACAAATCAATTTACTGTTTTCCATTTTGCTACATATACGTGCCTGTTGATGTAGTCATGAGTTGCTGTTTTATTCATTTGTTGTTTGTTGTTAGGCTAATTCTACGATCAGTACTCTTCTTGATCGAGCTGATCGAGTGTACAAACAACTTCTCGAGCATCGTCAACCTCTAGATCGTTACCTGTCAGAAGTTGGCAGCCAAGGAGAATTGGATGCAAGAGAGGAAGGCGCTGCAGTTGTTGGAGGAGGCAATAACAGAAGCGGTGTGAACAAGATGATACAGGTTTTGGCTCAACGATACTGTGGAGACTGTAAGTCATCATTTGAAGAGTTGAGTAAGATTATGCAGAAGGTGCTTGCATGTCGAAGAGAGATTGTTGAGTATGACAGACTTCAGCTAGAGAAGGCATACCAGCAGTCTAGTAGGAGCTCCACACCATCATCAACACCAACAACTCCTCAACCAGATTCAATGATTCCGTTCTTGCTTGGTCCACCTCATGTTGCTCAATGCAATCTCACAGCTGGAGCGACCGCCAAGCCTGACTGCTACGGCTGCATGTCTGCGGCAACAGAGCATTGTGTTGCATTGCTAAGGGCTCTAGCAGAGCAGCCTGAGACAAGGAATATGCTTGTTGAGCAAGGTTTGATTCAAGAGCTTGTTAACAGCAACTTGAGACGAGGGTCTCTCAAGATGAGGCGGCAAGTGAGGGCTTTGATTTGCCTTCTTATACGAGACAACAAAGTTTCTACACGACGTCTTAATAAGATTCTCATACGGCAGGTGAAAGCTGCTATTGATCAGCATCAGCACAATCCAAGTGTGATATCTTCTATACAACATGAAATGCAGCTTCTAATGGCTACTATTGACATTCAAGACAGCTGCTGGGAAGACAGGCTACGGTTTATTTTTAAGCTTTTCCTCTATAGTAATCAAGCTCATAGTCCAGTTGTAACAGAGCATGTCACATTGCCTTGTCTTAAAGTCTTATTGCATGTCATGAAACTACCGACAAAAGTAGCAGAGCAAATTAAAGAAAAAGGCCTTTCACCTACGACACTACTGGGCAAGCAACTGACTGTTGCTGCAGAACGCTGGTTGGCTGGAGACCCCAAGCATAGCTTTCAAGCCTGGAAAAACAGTCAAAAGCAGACTCAAGGAAAAGAACAAAGTCATGAGAAATACCTTTTTGAAAAATATGGTAGGAGATGGCTTGCTGCAATGAAAAAGAAATCGGTGGCTCGCTCTCAACTTAGCACTAAAGCTTGGCTTCTTCGAGTGCTTTTTACACCGTCATCCAAGATGGCACGTCAAGTAGCTTGTAGCATGGTGGAAGCACTGTGTGAGGATGACACTCGTCGTTACCAGATTCTTGACCTACTTTCATCCTGTTTAGGGGATCTTGGTAGAGCTGGTCAGAATGCTGCTGAGTTCTTGCAGCTTTATCAGAAGCTGTCTGGTCCTGAAAGGTGGAAGAGCTACCTAGCAATCAAAGGCATTCTTCCTCAGATTGGAGTTCTAATGACTCGGGAGATTGAACATCTTACAGAGCTTGAACAGACAACACTAAGCTCAGATCTCTCACAAGGCTACGCTCTCAAAATGCTGACAGAATTGCTTGCTTCATTTATTGGACATAATCAGATAAGGCAACAATACAAGAGTAAGCTAGTGGCAACAATTCTTGATGGCTATCTTGCATTGAAACGATTGGTCATCCAGCGAACCAAGTTAGTTGATGACACACAGGAGCTACTGCTGCAACTTCTTGAAAATATGACATCTGGAACAGAGGCAGAAACGAAATCATTTATGGCAATTTGTGTCCAAACTCTTAGTAAATGTCCAGTTGGGGATGTTTTGACGCCCACATTTATTGCTGAAAGGCTGTGCAGTATCATCTCTCCGGAAGATAATGAAACAGCAGATTTCTATATCATCCTAGACAAGGATCCTGCCCAAGAAGAATTCCTTCAAGGTCGCATGCAAGGCAATCCATACAGCTGCAAGGAACCATCTCTTGGCCCACTCATGCGTGACATCAAGAACAAGATTTGCACTGATTGTGAGTTGGTTGCACTTCTCGATGATGACACAGGCATGGAATTGCTGGTGAAGAATAAGATAATCAGCTTAGATTTGCCAGTGAAAGAAGTCTACAAGAAGGTATGGTGCAAAGATGCAGGAGATGCGGATAAGCCAATGAGAGTTCTCTATCGCATGAGAGGTCTCTTAGGAGAGGCCACTGAGGATATGATTCAGTCACTTGACTCGACTGATGGAGAGAAAGATGATGAAGAAGTCTATCAGCTGTCATCTGTACTGAGTCAGTGCTCTGGTCTTGAGGCTGTGCTAGAAAGATTTAGCCAACTTCATAGTCTAATTCATGGAAAGCAGATGGTCAATGCTTTATTGAAGTTGCTGTCGTATGGTGTCAAAGTGAAAGCAAACAGACGACATTTGGCTCAACCACAGTTGAATGCTTTGAATGTAATGCTCCACACACTTAACCAGGTAGAGTATTATACGTTATGGAATAAAAATTGTTTGAGTTTTTGTGGTATGCTGTGTGCTGCTCGTCTTTACTTGCATGATTGGCATACATGTTTTATCCCATTTTCACATGTTATCTTTAGACGTACAGTCACATGAGTGTTTACCTTGTAGTGTAACATGCATGTTGTCAGTGGATGCTGTCGGTGTTTGTGTTGATGTTATTTATTGTAGAATAAGGTTGAAAACCATCTGCTCACGGTGAGACTTTAATGTAATGCTGTGCAGGCTTTACGTTTGGAACGTGATCTTAATGATGGAAGTGGAGCCACAATGGCTGAAGAGGTGTTGCTCATTATTGAAGCGATTTTGCTGGAAGCCAGTGCAGTGGCTACAACTGAAGGAACAATGGAAGACATTTCAACTCTGTCTGAAGATGAATCTCATCTCACAATGTTACTAGAATTTATGGATAGTCCTCACGTAGTGAGACAGACTTTTTTAGTTCAACTAGCTGACAGTTACTATTTGATATTATGTTGTAGAGGTCGGATGCCAGTGTTCTTCAAGCTATGATGAGACTGATACCATTTTTGACATATGGAGATGAGAAGCGAATGCAGCTGCTATTGGATCATTTCTCTCCTCACTTGGATTTCGATCGGTTAGACTTATATGTGCAGTATGTGTTGTGTTAGTACTTGTGTTAATTGAGTCAGGATTCTATTACATGTGCAGTTGTTTCAGTTGATATACTTGAAGTCTGATGAAGTTGTAATAAACAATAAGTGAATAAAATACATGTAGCTTTATTTGTGTATGTATGTATGTTTATTTTGTTTATTAATTAATTAATTATTTATTGCATTACTAAACCAGAATGGTTAAATATTTAACTATTTATTTGTGTATTACTTATGTATTTGAAATTGTGCAGTACGTCGACAGTTTATCATTGTCATTTTAGGTTTGATCGAGAGCAAGGTGCAGACAATAAACTCTTCTTGAATTGCTTTTGTAACATTGCCAGTGGCATTGTCGTGAGTAATGATTTTTAAATGACTCTCTCTTGATTTTCAACCACGTGTCCTAACTTAGAGTAATGCACAAGGTGCTCAGCTGAAAGACCTGATTTGTGAGAATGGAATAGTTGACCACGCTGTTCAGTATTTTGACTCTTACTTGCCACCAAAACCTGCTGTGTAAGGCTAGCATTCGTTCTCTTAGTTTTGTTTTATTTGAAATTTGCTGCTTTTTGAAGTGGTGTGAAACCAGGAGACGATGAAGAATTCAAGGAGTTTCTTGCTCGTCCATCTTTACCATATCTGTTGAGAATGTTGACTGATCTGTGTAGGAAGCACGATAGAACACAGGTATTAGTCTGTCATCAAGAATGTTTGCTGTAAGTTATTGACAGCTTTGTCTGTTAGTTGTTGGTGGGTGAATCACTTATTGGAGCTATCCATCGTTTGGAGCAAGTTTCTACTGAAGGGAGTGTTGGATCACTGGCTGAGAATCTCATGGAGGCTCTGAAAGGAAATCCAGTGGTGGAGAAGAAGGCTAGCTTGGATTCTTGATCTTTCTGTAGTATTGTATTCTATATGATATCGAATGTTGAAGGTGGACGAGGTTCGTCAGCAGACAAAAACGGAGAAGAAACGATTGGCAATGGCTATGAGAGAGAAACAGCTCGGTGCTCTGGGAATGGCTGTCAGTTGGTTGATTTATTTTGTGTGAAATTGTCTCAACTGCTGTTGGTTAGATGGATGAACAAGGTCGAGTTGTTGCCACACGAAAAGTAGAAGAGGAAATGAAGCAGCTAGTGGAAGAGACGGGTCTGCGTTGTTGCATATGTTTGGAAGGCCATAAGAATCAACCAAAGAAAGTACTGGTATTGTGTCATCGCTTTCTTCATTGCTAAAACGACTAGATGTGTAGGCACTGGGTATATACACATTTACTAGAAGAACTGTGTTAGATGAGTTTGAGAACAAACAACGGAAGACATACGTAAGACCTCTGATTTGCGGTAGAGTCTGTTGGAATCTGACTTGTTTATTTATCAGGGATACACAACCGTGACACACTTCAATGTTGTTCACTATGACTGCCATTATGATGCCATCAAGTTGGTAGCTATTCACGTCATTGCCTTCATTTGTTTATTTGTTGTCGGTCTGCATTGGGTAACTCTGTGATTGACTGTTGTATCATCTTGTCAGTCTCTTTGTCTGTGTGTGGGCCAGTTTATTATCTCTTTGGAACTATGACTATAAACCAGCAAGTTTAATTGCTAATAGTTTGTATGTATGTTATGGTTTCTGTTTTTCTATGTGTGGGTCAATTGTGTATGTATGTTTTCTTCTTTCCTTTTTTCAACAATGTTGGTGCTTCTATCTAGACATTCTCGTGGGAGAGATGAATGGGAAAGTGCATCACTGTATAATGGCAATACCAAGTGTAATGGACTTCTACCAGTATGGGGACCCGATGTGTCCGAATCAGTGTTTGCTGGAAACTTGGCTCGGTTGCATATCACTGTCGCCTGCATTTCGTAGCCTATAATCTCACTCTACATTTTATTCCTATTATTAGATACAACAGCAGTGTGTCTGAGTGTACTGGTCTACATGACACGGGATATGTATTCACTGTTCACGATGTTTGTCTTCTACTCACTCGTTTTGCTACCGAGAAGTCGTTTAGTGCTGAAACGGGCGGAGGCGGAAGAGACAGTAACATGAAGTTCATACCGTACATCATCAGTATAGCACTTTACGTCATCAACACGTTAGTTATGTTGATCTGCGTTGGACATAGTTTGAATGTATATTTAACTTTGTGTAGAACTCGTGCCGCTCCTAGTCTTGATCGTCTTCTCACAAGCTTTTTAGAGGCTCCGAGTGAAAAATGGATGGCAACAGCATATGAGGTTAGTAGGTAAAAGCAATGGGTTCTGACTATGATGGTGTCATTGCATGGTCACATGACGTAGCAACACTGTCAAATTGTGTTATGTCCTTGCTCTCTTTCCATGCTGAAAGCAAGTCAAAGTGTGCTTTTTGTTACTCGTCAACAACAACTTGCAGAGCAAACAAGGACGGTCTTGCTTTGTAGACTCTGATTAATGTTGAATGGGTTTTTGCACAGGTCATTAACAACAGTGTAGTTATGTTACTCAAACTGACAAACTGAGCATGCCAGATGGGCGGGCAATTAACAAATAGAAAATAAAATAAATAAATAAAATAAAAAATAAATAAATTAATTAAAATCAGTAATAATTTTGACAATGATATTAGCCCATAAGAACGAAATTACTGGTACATCATAACTTAAAGCAACAGTGAAACGATTGGTATGTGAGCATCACTGACACGAGCATCAATAGCAAGGTTATTGCATTTTCACTATTAAATGTGGCAAGTAGGTTGTACCGTTCATAATGGCCGCAGAATGCCTTCAAATTTGATTATGCTGTAACTATTCCTTCAGGAAGTGAGGAAACACTATCTCGAAATAATGCAGGGCGTTTCAGCGTGTATTTAGTTAAAGAGTTTGATTGCAGGAACAAACAGGCAAGAGGCAGGCAGACAGACGGGTGGGTAGAGGGATTGCAGGCGGAAAACAGTGGTAGACAAGTGTGTGTAAACGATTTCTTTCGTCTCTGTTTCAGCTGGAGAGTGCAATGTATTACAGTGTGGTGTCACTGTTTGTTCTCAACGCTAAAGATTGGAAAGTGCACCGGCTCTTGTTTCTCAAACGTTTCCTTGTACTAGCTCATGCCAGGCACGAATCGTCTTCTCCAATTGAAAAGTATGTCGTTCACGTGTGCACTTTGGACATTGCATTAGCAGCAGTGTCATGTATTAACACATGTATTTAGGTTGTCAGCAGTGGATCCACTTGAGTACAAATTGTACAAACCGTATTTATTGTTGTGGGCCTTGGTCGATATGATACACACCCGTCTCAAGGTTTCTGTGTCAATTTATTTGATTTGTCAAACTTTATATTAATTAACTTGAATAGAAGGAATCTGACTTGAGTGACTCATCTGATTTATGTTCCGCGTGGCTTGACTGGCTGAGACGAAACGATCAACTCGTATTGGCTACCTGTGAGAAGGTTGGACACGTTATGCTTTGACTTAGTCAGATTGTTGTAGTGAGAATTGTTTTACTACAGATGTTGGTGTCGTATCAAGAAGAGCTCTTGCCAATTGAGAGCTTTGAAGAGTTTTGTGATGCAACAGGTACTGTACAGTTACTGTTTTGTTGATATTAATAAATTAATGTACCAAGATTGAAGAATACACGTATGGTGTACTCTAGCTACTAAGTAGTCTCACGTATACAGATCCTAACGACTGTAAGGAGGTTATGCAATTTGGACCAGACGGGTGTGAGACAGAATAAAAGTCGTTATATTGGATTAACAAATCCATTTGGAGCTGTATGTATAGTCATGGCAGTATCTTGCTGTTGTCGCTGTGTGTGTGTGTGTGTGTGTGTGTGTGTGTGTGTGTGTGTGTGTGTGCGTGTGTGTCTGTCTGTCAGTCCATCCGTGTGTGTGTGTGTGTGTGTGTGTGTGTGTGTGTGTGTGTGTGTGTGTGTGTGTGTTGTGTGCATAAATTCCTGTAGTATGTATTTCTCAAAGAGCCAGAAACTCGTACAGTTTTACTGTTGCTCAGGAAGGAGCATCTGATGCTATGTTAATCAGTCACTTCATTGCTGGATATTCTTGTGTTCTGATCTTGTACATTGATAGGTGTACTGAAGGATGTGGGCAATCCGAACGACTTCATTCAATCAGCTCTTCAGACTCAGATAAGTCAGTAAGATAAGTCAATAAGTCTGGACTACTAGTGTGTTTGACATTGTACTGTATGCCGATAGAAAGTTAACATTCGTGGTCGTATTAGTTAGTCGACAATGATGTTGTAGTGATTGTTGATTGTGATGTTTGTGCATTATTGTGAGATGTAAGGAAATTGTCAGTGAGCATAGTAGCTGCTGCATGTCTTGGAGTTACTTCAAACATCATTGGCCTTCATATCACAGGCCTGATGATCTTGACCTTACCTCGTGACCCAGAAGTTCTATATACTGTAAAGCAATAAATTTTCGTATAAAGTAAAAAAGTTTGTAAACTGTTGCAAACTCTCTTTCATAAGAAATAAACGTTTGTGTAAATTTCCCTGGTGCCTACCTACTTCATTGTCAATATGTCTCTGATTTCTTGGCTTGCAAAGTCAATTCGTTGACAGGACACTACCTCAAGCCGAGACAGCCGTTTCTGCCCAACCCAAACAATGAAAACAGCGTTGTATATGCATCCGCATGGATATTTGGGCTACAAAATGTTCATGGATGTTTGGGCTACAAAACTTAGCAAGCAATTTAAGTTAGTAATTCCTTGCAATTTATAAAATTTACAAAATTAAATAACATACGAAAATTTACTGATTTACAGTATTACATTGCTCAGTCTCATTGCTTTTGGGTGCAGTGGTGACCTTTATCCTCATTTAGTAGCCCTTGAAACTAAACTAGGAACAAGTTCCATAAGCAATCTTTAGGAAACTTGTTGCCATCTTCCTTATAATACGATGATACCACGAGTGCTATCAGGTATTTAACACAAAAATAATTCACAGACTAACAGACTAAACAGTTGATGCCACATTACGATGTCTGCATGATCACAGTCAGCACAGTGCATGTGCATGTGTGTCTGTAAAACTGAAGAAATCAGAAAAAAGGTTCAAATGTAGAAACGAGAGCAATAGTAATTGCGAGTCTGTTATGTTATTGAGTCGTTGTATGAGTATGTGAGTGAGGTAATCCGTTAGCTGGCAAACATCATTTTGGTGAAAGCCACGTAGTCGTATGCTCCCGGAACACGTTGACCCGCACCATCTACGTAGTTTGGCATCCGACTTATGAGATATTCGACTTGCTCTCGTGGTAATGACTAAAACAGAGCACAAAGTTTGTTGTAGTGTTGTAAATTAGTGAGGTAAGAGTGAGATACCTGGTAGAGCTCTGTTTCTGTAACGTATGGTCTATCTCGGTCACTACTTGCTAGAGCTTTAAAAGCGACTTCGATCTCGTCTCGAGATTCGACGTTCTCAGTCTCGCGGCTAATCATGAATGCCATGTATTCTGACATTGACACTGCGCCATCCCTTCACAATCGATCTCCAATAAGCATCATCATCTGCCTACTACGTATGCCTCTTGATCATCTGTCTGTATGTCTGTCATAGTGTAGTGTAGTATAACACTCCCACACAGTCGCGAAATTAGTGAGTTCGACTGTCTGTCGTATAGTATCGACCTCTACTAATTCATACCTGTTAGGATCAACTTGCATCAAAATTGATTCAAACTCTGGATCTGGCTCTCCATCTTCTACGACTGGAAGATCGTAGCCTAACGAACGAAGACAGGATTTGAATTCCTGATGATCCAGACGACCAGAGTCATCTTTGTCGAAATGCCTACAACAACCGAGTGGTTACCTATACTATGACTACAAAATCGTAACTCGAGTAAATCTGACTGACTTGAAATTCAAACTGAATTCTTTTAATTGTTCCTCAGAAACTCCTGTCATGTTCCTACAACAAAGCAAATTGAATTCATGAGCAGAAGAAGGCGATTTTGTATTACTTGGCCTGTATTTGCTGCTCAAGATGATGCTGCATACGCATGCCCAGTTGATCAAGTTGATCCCATTGCTGTGCAAGACCCAATGCTGTGTGCTCTGTGTATCTGCGCACAAACAATCATTAAGAGACTACACACGGCAATGCACACAAACTGTGTAAACCTGTTATCTAGAATGAGCGCTTCTTCCATCTGAGCGCCGACTTCCTCTGTTCTTTTCAAATTGTCCTTCCTGGAACGAACTTCTGCCGACTTTTGCTATTCATAGAAGATGCCTAGCAAGATGAACCTCGACATTGGTGGCTTATAGTTCATACCTTTACTAAGTCTAGTTGATCTTCCAGCGAGCCAACTCCTTCGACCATCAGAGCTCTGTGAAAAAGAGCGGCAATCAGTGTTTAATACAAGGTGCTTGTAATTGAATGTGCACCTTGTCTGTGCTACCCATGTGTGGAAAGCGTTAGCATGTTGAGCAAATATCTTTCTAAGCTCGTCATTCTTGTCTTGCCGTTGAGTTTCTTTTGCAAGTTCCACCTCACGTTCCTACATAGAACAAGAGGCAACAAAGCATTATACGTATAATACAAGTGCAAAAAAGCACTCTTAGATGGAACCCCATTGCTAGAACTAACCTTTATGATCTTCTGGAGATTCTCCCACGTGTCATCCAAAGCTTCCATTGTGAACCAGGTGTATCTGTTGTATGATATTTTCTTTACAGAAACATAGAAAACAAAGAACAGCTTACGGATTTGCTGTCACGTTGTAGCTCTTGATTTGTTTATCAAGTGCAGCTAGTTGTTTGTAGTCTGCTCTTGCTTGTGAGAGCGAGGCCAAAAATTGAGTATGGGCATCTTTTAATCCCTGCGCAGGCCAATTACAATGGCTGCAAAACCAAGTACGTCATGCATACCTTAATCTCTTCAACCGAATGACACCGAACTGGATCAGTAAGATCTTCTTCTGCATTTTCGAACCAGCTGTTGAAAGCTGATGCTTTCTTGGCAAACACTAGAAACAATTCTTCAACCTGTAAAGAAGATGGAGTATGAAAAGAGTTACTGTATGTGATATTAATTGATCAGTATACTGTACCTTTTTGAACTGCTCTTGTGATCGCAGCAGCTTTCCCTTTCTTGCTTCTGAGTCTCTTCTAAGTTTTTCCCATCTACAGTACAACACAGACACAAGAATTACAGAAAACAAAAGATAGCGAGCACTAAACCGTACATACCTCTTGATAACGTCGGCGTGTCTCTGTTTGATTGCTCTAGATTGTGCATGTTTAGCAGCTACAAGCTCCTCCTGCAGTGCAGTCAGATTGTGGATACCTTCTTGCGAAAAAGTCTGCAAACCGGCATCAAAGTTTTCCTGCAAACACAAACATTACACATGACATGACTGTAGGCCATATGTTGGCTATGTGCTGCACACAAGGAAAGTCCTGACTCACCTGTTTTGTGAAGAGAGTCTGAACAGAAGTCAAGTCTTTTCCAAAGTCTTCTGATTTCACATGTGGTTCCTTGTCAGCTATCACAAGAGTATAATATTATGTAACAATGAAACGTGGTACACTTTGCCACGCTATCTGTCTCACATATCCATGATTCAACCACATCCGCTTTCCAGTTGAACTGGAGAAACACCCAGTTGTCATTCAACTTTGTTTTCCGTGCAGCAGCCGCCTGTTCCAAGCTGACAGCTTTTGTCTAAGAACAACATACAAATTAGCATAGTGGGTCTTCAAATATGATAGAAATGATATGTGATACAGACAGAGACAGACAGACATTGAAAAGAAGGGATGACAAAACCAACAACAGTGATGCACTGTAAGTACACCACCACACTTTTGATTCGGTAGAGGTAACATTACCTTCATGCCAGCTGTTCGCTGTTTAATGTTACTGGCTTGGTAGTTACCATGTTTGACCAACTGCTGTCCTTCTAAGTCAATGTCATTTGCTCGATCCTTGTGGACAGCCAAATCAGTTTCAAATACATCGTGCTTCTTCAATAATCCCTGCAGAACACAACAATTGCTCAGATGTGTGTGTGTGTGTGTGTGTGTGTGTGTGTGTGTGTGTGCGCGCGCACGTGCGTGTGTGCACGTGTGTGTGCATGTGTGTGTGTGTGTGTGTGTGTGTGTGTGTGTGGGCATGTGTGTGTGTGTGCGTGTGTGTGTGTGTGTGTGTGTGTGTGTGTGCGCGAGCGCACGCATGCACGTGCACGCTCGTGCATGTGTGCACATACTTGGACAGCAGCAAGTGTGTCTCCGACATCTTCACTGGACACAACTGCATGCTTTTCATTAATCCAAGACTCTTCTTCATCCAAAGTGGCACTAAACTGCTGAAATGCCAACGAGTCTTCCAGCTTGCTATGTCTACCACACACAGTCACTCAAACAGAGAGTACAAACCTAAGCTACAAGATTATTGTTACAAAAATTAATGTTTTGGTTTTACGCTAAATGCAGGTAAGGAGGTGCATATGTACGTGCATGCACACACACACACACACACACACACACACACACACACACACACACACACACACACACACACACACACACACACACACACACACACACACAACAGATCAAGAGATTGTGCAAGTTTATCAAGATCAATTTATATGCACACCTGGCTGTAGAGAGATCTCGAAGCTCTTTCCACTGCTTTTCTAGTTCATCACATCTGGACTTAATTCGAGCTGAAGATGACGGATTAGCTTGCATCAACCTCTGTCCATTCTCACACACAGACTGCCAGAACAACACACACAAATCAAACACAAAACCAGTCTCCAACATTGCATGTTTCCTCACTGCTATTCTCGGCTGATGACCATCTAACTCGGCCTGTAGTCGTTGGTGCTTCTTGATAAGGTTCTGTACGCCCGTTAGGTCTTTCCCATAATCATCAGAACCAGTCAGCAGTTTCTTCTCCCTTTAACACACAAAATGACAATCACAATAGCAGAAGCAGGTGCCACTCATGCACACAAGTGTCTATCTAAGGTTGACATGTAATCATACTTCATCCAAGACTCCTCGTCATCCACGTCTCTGAAAAACTGCTGTAGCGTGTTGGAGGCATTCAGTTTCCCACGTCTCACACCAGCCAGTTCTTTCACTCTACAAGCACAGCCATATCATCAAATTGCACAAGCTATAACACAACCACGTTTGTGACATGTCATAATCATCACAACAAACAACAATACACAGAACAAATAAAACTCGAAACTAAAATGTACCTATCTTTTTATTGTATGTATGTATGTATGTCCACATAAATGATGTACACAGAAGCACACACAAACTCCTACAACATTTCCTAACCGTTCATAGCGTTTATTAGTAGCTGCCTGCTTCTCCCGTATGCTAGGAGCATCAAAATGGCCTCCGCTAACAAACTGGTCAGCTTGAGAATTGAGATCACGAATACGATCCTACACAAAGACTTAAAACAACAGCCTACCCATACACACAAACAGAACACAAACACCTCGTGTGCAGCAATCTCAGCTTCCACCAATTGATGTTTTTTCAGTAAGTTCTGCACGCCGGGGAGATCCGTTCCTGTGTCCTCAGATGACAGCAGGGCTTCCGTCTACATCAACAGATTTAGAAACAATCACGTGCTACCACTGCAGTATGAGAACTCACTTCTCCTAGCCAGTAGTCAAGGTCTTTCACACTTGTGTTGAACTGCTGTTGTTGATTGGCTTCTTTGAGTTTCTGGCTTTTCTCACCCAATTTGGCAAGCAGTTCATCCCATTGCTCTTGAAGACTGGCGATGTGATCTTCAACAGCCTTCTCACTTCCAGCACACTGGCGAGTGTCAATTAAACCTTTGAACAACAAAAAACTTTAAACACTACAAAAACGGACAAAGAACACATTTCAAACAAGCAGGCAGACACATGTAGACAAGTATACAAACACATAAACAGACAGATGGACAACATTGCAGAGTTACACATAGGCAAATAAATCACAGTCAGAGTTAGAGAAAATGCCAACCTTGTCCCATGTTCATGACCCCAAAAATTCTCTCTTCATTAGCAGACACTTCAGCTTCAAATGCCTGGTGTTTCTGCAGTTTGCCTTGCAAGTTTGTAGGGTCTTTGTATGACTCATCAGAAGTAATGTGCATCTTCTCGGCAATCCATGCCTCTGCTTCTTCGGCTTCTCTCTGGAACTGTTGAAGCGACTGAGATTCACCCAACTTGGAGCGTCGTTGATTTAAAGTTGACTTTAGAGTCGACCACCTACAACAACATCATCAAGTACTGTGATGCACCAATTGCTGCCATGACAATTGACATACCGCTGCAGAACAGCTGCTCTTCTTTCAGCTATGGCAGGAGCATCATAGTGACGTGCCTGAATAAGTTGGTTGGCAAACTCCTGCAGCTGAGCAATTTTCTCTTCCTATGAAAACCACATAGAGAAATAAGACTTTAGATGGCAAGATACTAATACTGTAAATGCAAATTTCTAAGACATTTCGCTTCGTGCATCTACATACACTGCATGCAAGCATCCGTGTCTCCATCTGTCTGTCCATCTGCCTGTCTGTCTATCAGTCTGTATGTATGTATGTATGTATGTATGTGGCTCAATTGGTTAGAGTGTGCAGTTGGAGATTGGCAACATCCGGGACCTTTGGGTCAGAGTTCAAGTGCGGGAGGGCCACATACATAAGTTCCCTTGGGCAAGGAACTAACATACAATTGCCTCTCTCTCTCCGGAGAGTCAGTTCTGTCCAAGCAGCAAGTTGAAGTACATAGTGACATATAGTGACTACTGATAGTGTTAGGTTGTAAAAGTATTGTAGCAAGTGCTTAGCAGTATCTAACCTGGGCCTTAGGGGCTCTTGTAACAAAAAAATGTATGTACATTATTGTACCTGTGTCACTATTGACTTGTCGAAGTCTTCATGCTTCTTGATGAGTGCCTCGACTCCGTCCAACGACTTACCAACGTCTTCACTTGCAAGAAAAGCTTCACGTTGCGCCATCCATGCCTCAGCCTGTTCTGCCTCTCGATTAAAAAGCTGCAACTCCAAACACTGATCCAAGCGATTCTTCCTGCCATGCCATGCCCTACGTCCAACAAAATGTCAAAAACAACAAACACAGTGGGGGTGTATGCGTGCGTGCACGCATATGCGGATGAGCAAGCACGTGTACAGAAAAATCAGTGCACTGGTGCTCCGTCTCACTTTTCTAGCGCTTCCCGTTCAGCCTTGATGCTGTCGAGTTTCTCTTGAATTTCAGGCTGCATGTAGTGACCATATCCCAACAACTGCACGCCAAACGACTCAAAAGTCTGAAAGCTTGGTCCATGAGCATCAATTTCAGCTCGATGTTCCTGCAACAAATCACAATAAATTACAACTATAAAACTACGTTCCATTTTCACAGCCAATCACAGACACAATACTCAAAATTAAGAAAGAAACTTGCAAACAAGCAAAGACTAAATTGCTACAAAATGAGCAACTAGCAGCAGAGTGCTACATCTCTACCGTTTTACCTGATGTCTCTCTAGTAGAGCTTCAGCACTACCGACATCTTTGGCAAGCTCATCTGATGACACTAACGCATTGATTCCATTCACCCAAGACATGAGATCACGATAATCAACCAGGAAACGCTGAAAGTCATACGAATGATCCAATTTCTTTTTCCTTGTCGCAGCCTAAACACGAAGAAAACGTAAGCCAATGCACTATAATACAAAAAGAGATACAGCCGGACGAATCTAAACTATCATGCATCTACTGTTAATCCAATTGGTGATAAAAAGACACACCTTGCCCTTCAAATTTGTCCACACGTTCGCAATCTCAGCCTGTTTGGCTTTGATGGCATTAGCAGATCCGGGATGGACGCCCACTAGTCTCGCAGCGTCACCATTCAGAGTTTTCACCTACAAAGATGGTAATCTAGCTCGTAGTCGTCAGATGATAAAGCGGTGTCTTTCTCGCTGATCCAAGCTTTTGTTTCATCTGCATCTCTGTTGAACTTCTGGATCTCATGAGAGCCGTCCAGATTACCTTTCCTCCTGTCTGACAGTTCTTGCAAAGTTCCCCAGCGTGAGTTCAAATTCTGTGTAACACCCACATTATTTTGCAAGTATAGACAAAAATGCATTGTTAACAAAGACAAAGAAAGACTGTAACATAAAAACGCATACAAATTGTCACACTTGCCACCTGTGAACAGCAAGCACATGAACGTAGACAGACACACACCAATAAATTGACACAGATCCAAACATATTCAAGCAAACAAATAGTACCTCAATTTGCTGCATTATGGCTGGTGCTTCTGAGTGGCCTTCTTCCAACAGCTTCTGTGCCATTGAATTGACACCATCAACACGAGTCTCATTTGCAGCAAGATCTTTCTGGAAGTCATCAAACTTTTTTTTCAACACTTCCACATGTTCTAGATCTTTGCCCAGCTCATCTGAACCAGCAACTGCTTCCTAACCACAAATGTAGCTAAAAACAATCACACACACACACGCACATGTGCACACACACACACACACACACACACACACACACACACACACTCATACACAAACTAATTTGCATAACTTGAAATGTGCATCACAAGTCAAGAAATAGTTAAGGCTAGTGCTTCACCTTGTCATTTATCCAAGATTCTAATTCATTGACCTCCCGACTCAACACATGTCGCTTAACACTCTCTTGCAGTTTCCGTCTTCTAGCATCAACTGCTTTCTTCAATCTTTCATACTTCCCATCAATCACCTTCTGCCTCATTGCAACACTATCACCATCAGGCATATCCAAACCACCAGATGATGCAGCAGAAATTGGAGGTGTTGTCTTCTTCACGTACGCAGCTGGTACAAAACCTTGTCTGTCATTTACTTCCACTTTCCACCAGTCTTTGTTGCCAGAGTTAAGAAGAGTGAGCACATCCCCTTTCTTCATGGATACTTCACGAGGACTTTTCTCCTTGTAGTCGTACATTGCCATTACATACTCTTTCCCAGCGGCAGCTGGTTCACTTGATGTTTGACCAGCTCCCTGCTAAAAACACACAAAAAGTGATTATTTAAGCATGTTTTAGTATCTCGTCCATACTCATCAAAGATCCTAACCTTGCATTGGTGGCTCGCATCGTCTAGTCCAGCTATTGTTGTTCCATACGCATCAATATCTGCCATCAAAGCTTCATGCTTTTTCAGAAGTGCCTGAAACACAGCTCACTAGGTAAGGCAGCAAGCGTAACCCATGCATCTATCGATGCTTACTTGTGCACTGTCTTCATCCTTCCCATAGTCTGTGCTGGTAGCGGCTGGTTCTTTCTCCTTCATCCACACTTCAGCCTCGTTTGCATCAGCATAATACTGCTGAGCCTGGAGAGCATCATCCAAATCCGTCTTTCTGGTTGCCGCCTTGTTTTTGAGAGATTTCCATTTTTCATTCAGTTCAGCTATTTTTTCGCGGATGTCATCAGAGGCGTAATGATGAGATTTTATCATAACATCTGCAGTCTCACACACTGCTCTGATCCTTCCCTCATGACCACTCAATTCAGTCTAGTACAAAACACAACCACAGTTACCAATACAAAGCACCGACAACACGACCAATCAGTTCATCATGCAACCAAGCACAAAGCTATGACTTTGTATCCACCTGTAAAGCTTGATGTTTCTTGAGGAGGTTCTGAACACCTGTCAAGTCTTTTCCCAGATTGGCCGATGCAGCAATAGGTTCTTTTTCTTTGATCCAGGTTTCCTCATCTTCAACATCGCGATATAATTGTTGAAGATGATGTGAATCGTCCAACTTTTTCTTGCGATCAGATAGAGGGCCCTGTAGGCAAACAAATGCATATTTACACAGCACTGAATTCACTGGTCTCTTTGTACAATATCTGATCAAGCATTAATTGCTTGGATTCAAATCCAGTTTCATTCGATAGTCAATTTGTGTGTTACCAAGTAAGGTGATGTCTGCCCAACTGTTCGTCTGGAGGTGTTTTGTAAAGCTTGCTATTGTTATTGGTACTGTACAGTTAGTGTTCAAACATAACACTGTCTACTCTGTCTGTCTGTCCGTCTGTCAGTCTGTCTCCCTATTTTTGGCTATTGCCAGGCCATCTATTAAATAGATAATGAGTCTATTGATCCGCTCTTCCACCAACACCTTTATCCATCTGTTACTTCCTCCATCTGTTTGTCATTCCATCTACTAATCCACCCATCAATTCTTGTCTGTCATTCTGTCGCTGTCAGCAACAAGTTTGCCTATGCCTGACAGGCTGTCTGTGTGTCTGTCTATTTGCCCATCGTCCAAACTCATGCAAATATCAAACAGAAAAGAGTCCTCCAGTGATTCGTATGTCATTTATCAGACGATCTGTCCAACATCACATCGACTTAGGTTAGAATGGTGTCACTAGTCATATTGTACCTTCAGACTGTTGTAACGTTGTGAAACACTCTGTTGCTTAGCTTCAATTGCAGGAGCATCAAAGTGTCCTGCCTTCACAAAATTGCCAGCCTGTGACTCAATGGAGTCAACACGATCCTAAACCCCACATGCAGCTACTAACAGCAACCAACAAACAAGTCACGGCCGTTTTGTACTTTATGAGCTAATACGTCTGCTTCTAAAAGATTATGCTTCTTCATCAAGTTCTGGACTCCAGTGAGATCCTGAAAAAAAGATTGGCAAAGTAAATTTTCAATACTTGATGATTCTATTTCAGGTGTGTTCACCTTGCCAAGTTCTTCTGAAGCAAGATGGCTTTCTACTTCTTCCAGCCACACTTCAACATCTTCAACTCCTCTGTAACACACAGTTGTATGGTTTTGGTGCTTATAGAGATGAGAATGGGTTTCACTTGCCTATTAAACTGCTGCTGTTGATGAGCTTCTTTTAGTTTCAAACCTACGACATACTCCATTAGTAACTGTAGAAGACGAGTATTCAGTTCAACTGCTGATTATGACATGTCGGTAATGTTATAGCCTGTTTGTCTCACTGACTGCCCAAAATCTTATTTATGTCTGCCTATGTATCCATTAAATATCATTCTACTTGTACAGAATGTGTGTTACACAACAGAAAAACGTTGTTGACAATACCTTTGTCTGCAGACTGATCTGAGAGAAGCTTCCAATGCTCTTCCAGTTCACCTAGTCGTGTCCTACACATAAGCCCAGTCACCACTTCAGACCTTCGTCTGAGCAATTCATTTGCTCACTGTATGCTATCTGATTCATAATGATCATCTGCTATTAATGACTTCGCAGTTGACTTGACCTGGTCGATTCTGGCTTGATTTGCTGTCACCTCAGCTTCAAATGCCTGGTGTTTCTGCAACTTACCCTGCAGGTTACTTGGATCCTGAGAAGACAAAGACGTTTACAATATTGTTGTAATGCAATCGTGTATTATCTCTTTATATATAGAAAACAGATCTACCAACAATGACCTATGTGAGTGTTAACAAACTGATATAGTATTGAACAAAAGTTATAAATCTGCATGCTGGTTCAACATTAAACTGTTGACTTCTTACTCAATAGTTACAAATAGCTGAAACAATCTCAGCCTAACTGCATAAGACTATAAAGATGAGAGCATCAAATATGCAACTGAACAGGATACAGCACAGCCTTACTTTGTATGACTCATCTGAAGCCGTTTTTAGTTTCTCACTTATCCAAGCTTTAGTTTCATCAGCATCACGATTGAACTGCTGCAATCGTCTTGAGTCTTCCAACCTTGTCCGACGTCTAGCTGATTGCTGTTGAAGCTCACTCCGTCTATCAAGAATCTAAGCATCGAAATTAGCTGCATACAAATGTGTGTATCACCGACTATAAACTATTTTCATACAGCATCGCGGATGGCCTTGATCTCATCAGCTGCATAATGTTCACCTTCAATCAACTTCAATGCGAAGTCACCAAGAGACTACACACAGCAGAAGATAAGACTATAAAGTGTACATGACACAACACACTGTTACTGAGCTGTTTATGTTGACAAACAGCCTGGCAACAAGATATGAAGTACATTACAGATATGGGAATCACTAGCTAGCCAACCTTTATCTTTTCTTCATGTGCAGCCAGCGACTTTTCAAAATCCTCGTGTTTCTTAATTAAAATCTCAACGCTGTCTAATGAGTCACCAACGTCTTCATTAGCCAAAAATGTCTACACAACACAACACACAGAAATGCATGTATTCTGTTGATGTCAACCTAACTTTTCCCACCTCTTGTTTCGCCATCCAGGCTTCATTCTGTTCTGCCTCCCGTTTGAAAAGCTGCAAGTCCATGCATTGATCAAATTGCTTCCTGCGATCTTCCCATAGTGCAGACAGTGTAGCCTTATCTTCACCTAATTGCACCAGCTATACAAAAAACAACCAGAAGCAGTTAGGATGACATAAAATACAATAAAAAGCAACATATATTTGTATTGCCTACCTTTTCTTTAATTTCTTCATTTGCATAGTGGCCAGCTTGAACAAGACTTTGGCCGAAGTGAGTTGTTGATTTGAACAAGTCTTCTCGAGCATCAATCTCTCCCTGTAAAGTACAAAATGATGCTGATGAAATGTGGAACTTAAAATTGCTCATACACAAATGACAAACAGTTTGGGAAACACACACACACACACACACACACACACACACACACACACACACACACACACACACACACACACACACACACACACACACACACACACACACACACACACACACACACACACACACACACACACACACACACACACACACACACACACACACACACACACACACACACACACACACACACACACACACACACACACACACACACACACACACACACACACACACACACACACACACACACACACACACACACACACACACACACACACACACACACACACACACACACACACACACACACACACACAC
>NC_085099.1:1507093-1524593 GCF_963422355.1 Corticium candelabrum | reverse complement strand
ACCAGTAAATCTCATCGTAAACATCTGGATACTAAAGAGCCACAAATTAGATGCTAACTCTCTGAATTCAAGCAATAACATGCACACATAATTTTCATAAGAAATGAATGCAAAACACTAATTATTTATTATCTAATTACAGTGTAGACGCATGCTGATTGTATTGATCAGATTACCTTATGTCGAAGAGCTTCCCAGTTGCCTACAATCTCAGCTTGTTTAGCTGCTATCTGGTCAGCATTGTCCGGGTGTTTAGTTTGCAGTCTCACAGCCTCTTCACCAAGATTTCCAACCTACCGATAACAGCAAATGACAAACAGAAATTATGCTGCAGAGAAACAAACAAACAACCAAATAAACCAAATAAACAGATAAACAAATAAACAAACAGACAAATGAATTCACAAATAAAAGTACAGACAGACAAGCATTCAAATCTATAGATAGTCTTACCTTGTCTTCTAAAGCTGCAAGATCTCTCTCCAGTCCTTCATGCTTCCTTTGCAAAGCTTGTACACTCGCTAAGTCACGACCGTAATCATCAGATGAAAGAGCCGTGTCTTTTTCGCTTATCCAAGCCTTCGTTTCATCAGCATCCCTACATAACATCACTATACCATAACCTAGAACCAACACTTGACAAACAAAGTATTGAAACCTCGTATATCTTTGAATCTCGTGAGCGCCGTGCAACTTCTCGTCTCTCAGCTGTGCAAGATCTTTAAGTTTGTCCCACGACTCATTCAAACTCTTTATAAACACAATTTCATTGTATAAACAAAATATAACATCGATGGCTGTCCGGGTCTGCGTATGTCTCAACAGGAAATGTGATGTACATATTTGTCATCATATTGTGGACAAAACAAACAGAAAGACAAACAAGTACACAAACAAACGAAAGACACATGAATAGATGTAACAGTCAGTAACAGGTAATTAGCCAGTCAACAGCTGGATGGGTCGATAGAAAGACAGATGGGTGGACAGTCTGAGTGAGACAGATAATTAAACAGATACCTTCATACACAATTACACACACAAGAACAAATAATAGTATTAGTTCTCACCTGCAGTCTCGTTGCAATCAGTTCTACCTCAGGATGCTTTTCATTTGCCAGACGTTGTGCTGAGGTATTCACTTGATTGACTCGGGCCTCATTAGCAGCCAGGTCTTTCTGGAAATCACCAAACTTCTTCTGCAGAACCTCGACGTGTTCCAAATCCTTTCCAAGCTCCTCTGAACTAGCAACCGGTTCCTAAAACACACACAACACACTTTAGTAAGAACACATCGTTATAAGCACCATAATCTTGAAATATGTTAGCCTCTACCTATCAATAATTGTACTGCATATAAATTTCATAAAGTCTAGGTTTGTAGCAAACAGTTAATTAAGTTGTTTATGGTATCATGAGAAAAGAACACTGATGCTAAAGAAACTCTTGCTTTAGCCTTAAATACTGTACCTACTCTTGTATCACCCCATTATCCAGCCCCACCCCCACCTTTGATCTAACATTTTTGCATCTAAGCTTCACTTCATTGGTGTTAATTGGCACCCAGATGAAAAAATTTAGCACATAGGTAATGCTACATCATTCAGCATTTGAACAGAGTTCTCAGTCTTGCCAAGAAGGACTCGCTCTTTTACAGTAGAAAAGAAGTGCCACATTATACCAAGGCACCATCAAATAGAGTCAAAGGTATGAGTAAGGGAGGTGTGAAAAAGGGAGGTGTGAAAAAGGGAGGTGTGAGTAAGGCTTCTGTTGAAGGTCCCCCATGACATCTTGATTACAGCTAGAACCAGTAATAGCAGAGGTTGTTCTAGCAAACTTGAGTTGTAGTAATTAGTCAAACACTTCCGCCAATTAGCACCTAAAGGTGTCATATCCTCCAGCAAGATCCCATCCCATACTTCACAGACTATGCTGACAAACCATGGGGGGTGATATAAGAGTAGATAAGGTAACAGAAGCTCCAACAGATGTAAGTTTGATCATGTCTATGAGCGAGTTCAGAGTGCTTTTGCAGTAAAACTTCTAGTCTGCAGCCTGGTTCACAGTATTGATGCTTGACCCAGCGTCAGCATCCTACTGTGAACCCCCAGACTTAAGTGTATGCACAAATAGCTACTATGTCTTCAAAATACGACAAACATCCAAACAGATGCACCTAAACAACAGCCCTACACATACTTTATAATTTATGCAAGTAAAGTTACATGACTGTTTATTCCTAAAACCAGACGCTTACAATCATTGTGTAATAATGCCCAGAATGACCACCAACCTTGTCAGTAATCCATGATGACACTTCATCAGCCTCCCTCATGAATTCAACCAGTTTTAATGCCCAAACGAGACGCTTTCCTTTGTCCTGTGATTTAAACAACAACGTCTCCCAAAGCTCTTGAAGCGAGTCAAGACGAGTCTAGACAACAAACACGATGAAACACAGACAATAACATATTCTCTAAATAGCCAGCAAACTACAAGCAGCTAACCAACAATCACTAATAGACAGTAATCTGTATACTCGTTCTTGAGATACAAGTTTACAGATTTTGTGGCTATATAATACCCACCTTTGTGCTGCACAATTAATACTAATAAATCTCTGGTAAATATTGAAAACAAATGACCTAATTAAAAATGTGTAATTTACTATGCATTGCTCAGGTCCGCCACATTCTCCAGTACCACTTATATGTTGTTAAGTCTCCTGCTAAGCAGTCTCCGCCTATAACTTCAAATAAACAAACCTACATCCTTTGTTCTATCATACCTGCAATTCATTAGTCTGACATACAATTCACCCGTCTCCAATGACCCCCACACAGTGCATAAGCCTTCTCTTTATTTCTTAACCTTAACGCCTAGCTTTAGAGGACCATGCAAGACTCACTACAGCATAGAAAATCAAGTGGCCTGCCTGCCTGTCTGCACATCTGTCTACCTCTCAGCACACTGGTCTGCCTATCTGCACGCAATGAACTAACAATACTGCATACTTGCTACATATTTCTAGCTGTTACTTTGCAATAATTATATTCAAAAATCTATTGACAGCATATACTCCACCTACTCTTATGCTTGACGAAGCAAAGTGGTTGGCCTTGATCATTTCATCTCCGATCGCATTCAGTGACACAATGCTGTTTCCATGAGCAGACACCTCTGCCTCAAACGCCTCATGCTTCTGCAATTTGCCCTAAACAAGAAAGGGTGTGTCACATCAAGCCACACCCTTCAATCTGCAACAATCCACTACCCAAACAGTGCACAATACGTAAAAAATCTTGACGTGCACCAGCTTGCTGGAGCTTCTCAGCAATCCACTAATTAACAATTAAAGGCTAACGCTTAGCGCGCGTTAGCATATCCGAGCGGAATCCAAGAAATTACATTTACAAAGCGAAACATTGCAATCCACCAGACGCGAAACTGTTTATCTAACGTATTAGTGCAGACACTCCATCCAGCGTGTAATAACAGCTGCCCCGACGGGCGGTGCGCAGTCAAACCGCCGCCCACCAACAACAAACCTGCAGATTGCTCGGGTCCTTGTACGACTCATCAGACGCCGTCTGCAGCTTTTCGTTTATCCATGCCTCTAACTCGTCGGCATCGCGCCGGAACTGCTGAAAGCGTTTAGCGTCTTCTAGTTTCGCTCTCCGATGTCTAGCAGCTTCCTTGAACTGAGCGTAACGGTTGAGGACTTGCTCTCGTCGCTGCTGGATGTCGTCTGCTGTCTCGAGTGTCTTCACTTGTGGCTCAGCCATGGCTGTAATACGAGGGAAGGCGTAAACCAGAGCCCCGCTGAGTCACGTGAGTGATAGGAATGCTGTCACGTGAGACAGCTAGGAATGTGTGTGGTCGCGTGCGACGCGCAAAACGTCAGCCGGGAAATTATACGGAAATGCAGTCTAAATATCGAAGTCTGGTTGAGGTAGTAACGTATCTTTCAGCGCAGTAACAATTCGGACTCAGATTCTGTCTAATTTGTGTCCGTCTGTTGCGCACGCGCACACGTAGCACTACACAATGAATGACATTGACAGCTGACAGTTGACACTAGACATATTTGATAGAAACTCTGCCATTGCGCACGGTCTTTTATTCTACTGTAGTCGTGCAGTGGTAGTTGGCTGCTACAAAACTGACTGATTAGTTTACATGGCACGGATTCATGAAATTAGAACTCCCGGATAATGCCAGCTGCTGTAAATTTTTTGTCATCGAATTGTGATGACAATACAAGAACAAAACTTTCTTTATTAACTTAATTAACTAGAGCATTCACTAGCATGTAGGCGAATCAAGCGACACTCAGACCTGTATTTCTAAAAAATTCACTAACTAACTGTACATCTAGGAATGAATGAATGTTAGATTTCTGTCGCACCTGAAAAGGTACAGTTTCCTCTTGAGGCAAACATAAAAACAACTAAGACCTAGGACGTACGGCTAACAGACTACAAAATACACCAGCTACAACAGACAGCACAAACTACAATATATCTACATCATTCCTACATGCAACTTTTTATCTACAGCTAATATAAATAGACCTCTCACCAGATAATTAACCGACTGTTCTGCTCTTTGTAAGAATTTAAGTTTCATGTCCCTAACCTTGTCATAGCAGTCTAGCATGTAGGAATGGTGTAGATATATTGTAGTTTGTGCTGTCTGTTGTAGCTGGTGTATTTTGTAGTCTGTTAGCCGTATGTCTTAGGTCTTAGTTGTTTTTATGTTGCCCCAAGAGGGAACTGTACCTTTTTAGGTGCGACAGAAATATATCATTCATTCATATGGTCTAGCTAGCCATCTAATACCGTAGAAGAAATGCGACTTAAATTGATGCTACTAAAGTGTTTTCATTGTGTGTGTGTGTGTGTGTGTGTGTGTGTGTGTGTGTGTGTGTGTGTGTGTGTGTGTGTGTGTGTGTGTGTGTGTGTGTGTGTGTGTGTGTGTGTGTGTGTGTGTGTGTGTGTGTGTGTGTGTGTGTGTGTGTGTGTGTGTGTGTGTGTGTGTGTGTGTGTGTGTGTGTGTGTGTGTGTGTGTGTGTGTGTGTGTGTGTGTGTGTGTGTGTGTGTGTGTGTGTGTGTGTGTGTGTGTGTGTGTGTGTGTGTGTGTGTGTGTGTGTGTGTGTGTGTGTGTGTGTGTGTGTGTGTGTGTGTGTGTGTGTGTGTGTGTGTGTGTGTGTGTGTGTGTGTGTGTGTGTGTGTGTGTGTGTGTGTGTGTGTGTGTGTGTGTGTGTGTGTGTGTGTGTGTGTGTGTGTGTGTGTGTGTGTGTGTGTGTGTGTGTGTGTGTGTGTGTGTGTGTGTGTGTGTGTGTGTGTGTGTGTGTGTGTGTGTGTGTGTGTGTGTGTGTGTGTGTTCGCGCCCTTTGCGCGCTCTCAGGTCTTCCAGTTCGAGGCACTCATTTCGTCGTAGATATCAAAAGGGGAGGGGCGAGACGTGTCACAGTCATCCTCTTACTCATCGTGTGTGTGAACAGTACGTCCAGGAGCGACACACCGATAACTCACAATGGTCGAAACAGTCTACAAGGTCTCTACAGTTGCGTTACTAGGGTTCCCATCGGGTCAGCTAACATGCTCATCTTGTATGCAGGGCGCCTTAGAAATGCAGCATGTTCTAAGCGACTCTAAAAGCTGGAAGAAATGGCTTTTTGTTCTCAAAAAGGTCAAATCAAGCGGCACTGCCTCGTTGGAGTATTACAAAGAATCAAAAAAGGACACGACGAAACAGAATCCGAAAGGCGTCCTGAATTTGCTTTCCAACTACGCCGTGCTGATTGTGGAAGCGACTGCTTTGAGGAGGTTTGTGTTCGAAGTGAGAACGTTGGAGCAGACGTTCCGATTGGCCGCGGAATCGCGAGAGTTGATGGATGAGTGGGTCTACTTTATGCAGGCACAAACTCAGGCCAGAAATATTGTCTCTGCCAGTGAGTGTTTGCGTTCAGCTTGTTGTTGCGTTGTGTCCTGGTTGCAGGAAATTCGTTTCTATGGAATAGTAGAGTGATTACGTTTGTTGTAGCTTCCACGTTTGCATGAGTTGTAGGTCAGAGTTGCATTGTACACAGGATAGGTGCACACACTGCAAATAGATCATCTGTCGTGTCAGATGTTAATGATGGTGGTACATGTAGCACATGGTGGCAGTAAGGGCATAGAGTATGTTGATACTCTTGTGCATCTTTCAGCTACACCATAGTGTTAGATCAGTCGGGGTATGTAGGACTATTAAAAGAATATGTTTGCATGTCATCGTTTGTGATCGGTTGGTTGAATCATTGAGGGCTGCACGTTCATGTTTGGGTTTAATTCTGAAAAATAAGTTTCAAGAAATCTGTTTAAATATTATAACATAAATGTGTAAACCAAGTGTCTGCACATTTTGGAATTCCTTGTTGTACTGTACTCATTTATATTAATCTTTAGAAACAAGTTACTTTACGTTTGATCAAGATCGAGTCTCGGCGTTAGTTTTGGATCCTGTTCCAATACCATAAATCGGTTTCTTGGTAATTACAGCTAAGAAGGATTTAGCTCCTTGTCAATATTTGTAATTTCCGCCTTCAGTGTAGGCAAGAGGGAAATGGATGGTTCAAACGTTTCATCTCATTGACTCATTCATCTTGACAGTTATTTTTGTTTGGTTTGTGTATTGGATTGGGGTTAGAGCGCCAGGTGGTGAAAGGATATGATACATTGTAACAAGTGGAAGTGACTTGAACCTCTGTGCTCCCATTTGCTTTGGTATATATAGCCAGAGTTAAAACAGTCTGATCTATTTTTGTGTACTATCTGGTAGCTTCCTGGCTAGATGAATCGTGTTGACAATTAACAGCAAGGTGTAACATTGAGTTTGAAATGCAAACGTTGTAGGCATGAGATGACATTTTGTTATAGGTAGTCTTTTTGGTGGCTTTCCTCAATTTGTACAGTACATATGGTATATGTCATTGGTCAGTTGTTCGTCATCACTTTCCGAGTTCCTAATATTTCATTTCTTCCTCTAGCTGCTAAAGCGTTTGATGTGACACCGGAACGTACAGAGGCCCTTCTTCGTATTGGAGCCCGAGATGTGTGTCGTCTCTACATCGAAACAACAGAAATTGTCCTCTCACTGGCATCAACAGGTTGTCTTCTGGCTCGTTGGCCTCTCAACTGTCTGAGACGCTATGGCTGTGACCAAGGCATATTCTCATTTGAAGCAGGCCGTAAGGCTCCTTTAGGTGAAGGCAAATACTCTTTCAGAAGTGATGAAGATGGTCTACTTTTCGATACCCTTGAGCACATGGTGAAGTCTCGAGCTAGCACCTTGCCCAGATTTAGTTCTGCACGACCGCAGCCGGATATGAGAAACGTTGATGCAACTGCAGATGATAATCAGTATGATGTATTACGCATTCTTAAAGGCCCTGTCGCACACTTCGACCCTTCAAACAGTGAGTTAGAAAGTGGCAATGCTGGATACGCACGTGTTGGTACTAGGACACTTCCTCCACCTGCCAATGCATTCAACGAATATCACCGACTAAGTAGAGACATGACAGCGAGTGAGGAATACAACCAAATTGATGAAAAATTCAAGGGAATAAATCTGGATGCAGAGTACACATATGCATATGCTGGAGTTGTACGTCATCCTGCTCCTGGTCATCCACCACCTCTACCTCCAACAGGACCTCCGAGAAGGGCAACAAGCAGTGGATATGAAATCTCTAGGTATACTAGTAGTCAGTCATCTGATGAGAACAAGTCACGTGAGCTTGATCGAAATTTTGCTCCCCCGAAAGATACAGAACTGTAGCATATTCTGTAGTGTTCAGTAGATAGTTGTATCGATGTGCGAGCATCATTTCTAATGACATCTCTCCCTTTGTTATTTATACTCTTTGTATTTCTATTGCTAAGATTGCTGTAACTTCGCTAGTGGGAGAGTACGACACAAATACAGAGCAGGAAACATTCAACCAAACAAAACTGTTATGTCAAGGTAGTTCGAGATTAGACAGAACGAGATGTACTGTGTGCAGCTAGAGTTCTAATGAATCACGCTTTACTGATTGCTCTACAGTTTGAGATTGCCATCTCTCAGTCTCTCTTCCCTTTCTTCTTTTTTCCACCACCTCCTTTCTTCTTCTTTGTTCGGGAGTCAATCATTGCCTGAGCCGTTTGTTTGAGCAAAGCTCTTGTGAGAACTTCGTCGTCAGAGCTACTCTCTGATTCAACTATGCAATAAGGATAGCATATTACATACAAGTAAAGCACTTGTCTTTCTGTCTGTCAATCTGTAAATACATCTAGTTTAATAACAAGGCTATGAAAAGCCTGTCTGTCTGTCTGTCTGTCTGTCTGCCAAGGTCAAGTCCATTAGTTAATGACTTTGTTGTTTGCAAGGACTGGTTTGTTTTTAAAAAATCCTAGCATATGTACAAGTAGAATCTGTATGAGAATAACTTATCTGTCTGTCTGTCTGTCTGTCTGTCTGTCTGTCTGTCTTACAGCTGGCTTGTTTTCATAGATATCATAGAAGAAATGTTAACGTTAGACATAGCATATGTAGTGATTGGATAGTATCTAGTGTTTCATTGTTAGTTTCTGTGCCACATCTGTATGTGATGGCAGGGGCCACAGATATGCCCATGCATTTATAGAAGAATAAACACTGTCTGCCTGTCAATCACATAATTTGAACTTCTATCTATAATACATTTTGCAATGCAGGATACTATGTACTGTCCAACTACTAGTAGTGTTCATCAACTAACTAAGCTAAAATTGAAACTCGTGTAAAACAAAATGAGGACTACACTTAAAAACTACAGTGTACAAGCAAAGCCTCCAGTACCAGCTAGTGGCTGCAGTACTAAGTGGCTAGCCTTGGCCTCCCAGACTCGTGTAGTGCCAATTCAAATCGTCCAGGACAATTTTGAATCGGCGCTACACGAGTTTGGGAGGCCGAGGCTACTGGGTGGCAAAGAGGTCACATCTGTTGTCTCAGACAGCGAAGATACCTCTTTAGAGATTACTCTAGCACTACACTTCTGGAGCTCAACAGAAGAGCGTTTGGGCCAGAAGTCGATAAACTCCGCAGCATTCAGTTGTCCCACTTTGTCTGATGACTTCTTGATAATTTGCACAGGAGTTTCCACCCATAGATCCCCCAAGCTCCAAAATGCTCCATTACCATGCAGTGGAGTTACAGTGGCAATTATGCCACCTGGTTATTTGCTGTTTGCTCTATTTCTCTTTCTTTCTGTCTGCTCTCCTCTCTGCAGCGGCACCACTAACACCAGCAGATGATGGAAACATGTCACTACTCGATGGGTGGGCGAGGGAGATATCTAGGTCAACGTTGTTTCCAATGTCCGAGTAAAAAATATGATGTCCGGTCTGTTGTCTGTAGTTGTATAACAACTCCTCAGCTCCCTGCGGTCTGTCTGTCTGTCTGTCTGTCTGTCTGTCTGTTTATCTGTCTCATAGTTTGTTTAGTGCATACTTGCAATTGCCTGAGGTGCCCGTGTCAGTTCACAGACCTAAAGTTTAATCTAACCTCCGTAATCTTCCGGTTCGGCTACTTCTGGTAGCCTTACACGAATGTTGAACGAAGGCAAATGCTTCTCAAATGATGAGTGGAACTAGTAAGCAAGTAAGACACACTAAAAGTTAAAACTACTATACAAATGACAAAAAACAGTTGGACAGATTGACAGACAAAATGAAATAAAATGAAATACGAATCAGTGAATGACAATTCATACCTCTTCATCTTCCATTTCCTTCATGATTTCATCCACGTTCTTTCCCTCTATTTCTTCCACAAGCTTAACAAGCTTCTGTTCAGCTGTCGCTAATAGCTCCAGCACAAACTCATCACTAGTTGTGTCAAGATGAACTTTGGGGGCAACAGACTTGTCCTGCAACGTAAATAAGTAAAAAATAGATAAGTACACACACACAGACACACACACACACACACACACACACACACACGGACACACACACACACACAGACACACACACAGACACAGACACACACACACACACACAAACACACACAGACACACACACACACACACACACACACACACACACACACACACACACACACGGACACACACACGGACACAGACACAGACACACGCACACAGACAGACAGACACGAACACACACACACACACACACACACACACACACACACACACACACACACACACACACACACACACACACACACACACACACACACACACACACACACACACACACACACACAGACACACACACACGGACACGGACACGGACACGGACACGGACACGGACACGGACACGGACACAGACACACACACACACACACACACACACACACACACACACACAGACAGACAGACAGACACGAACACACACACACACACAGACACGACACACACACACACACACACACACACACACACACACACACACACACACACACACACAGACACACACAGACACACACAGACACACACACACACACACACACACACACACACACACGGACACAGACACAGACACAGACACACACACAGACACACACACACAGACACACACACACAGACACACACACACACACACACACACACACACACACAGACACACACACACACACACACAGACACACACACACACACACACACACACACACACACACACACTTACCGCTTTCAACTGCTGTAGCTTCTCAGTGAGATGCTCCACTCCAACCTTCACACTCAGCAAAGTCTTTGTTGATCGGTCAGCTTCAGTTTGTATACCAAACAACCTACAAACCACAATGAAATCAATCATGACAAGCACAGACAGCACCACAGCATGCCAAATTCATGTCCATCACCTCTCCTTAGCCTCTTTTAAGTGATTCTCAAAGTCTTCCAGCATTCTCTGACCACTGAATGAATGCTGAGTTAAACAAATATGACAAAACAGTAAAAAACTGATTGATATCACCTGGAAAGTTGAGCTTCCCCAGAATATTTCATCTCTTCAAATTCAGCTTGCAGTTTGCTCTATACAATCACCCAACACCAACAACTGAGTGTGTGCATATGCATGTCTGTCTGTCTATCTGTCTGTGCATTCGTCTGTCTGTGCATTCGTCTGTCTGTGCATTTGTCTGTCTGTCTGTGCATTTGCCTGTCTGTCTGTGCATTTGCCTGTCTGTGTGCCTGTCTGTCTGTCTGTGTGCCTGTCTGTCTGTCTTTGTGTCTATCTGCATGTTTGTCTGTCTGTCTGTCTGTCTAAAAATCCTAGCATATGTACAAATAGAATCTGTATGAGAATAAATTATCTGTCTGTCTGTCTGTCTGTCTGCCTGTCTCTGTGTCTATCTGCATGTCTGTCTGTCTGTCTGTCTGTCTGCCTGTCTGCCTGCCTGCCTGTCTGTCTGTCATCTATTTCCATTAAAATGAAATTTCCATCAAACTCTAAATCTGTCTGTCTGTCTGTCTGTATGTATGTATGTATGTATGTCTGTCTGTTTGTCTCTGTGTCTGTCTGCATGTTTGTCCGCGTACCTTCTCCTCTCTAAGCTCTCTGAGCTGTTGGTTGTTCTCTTCCTTTAATCTCTCCAGATGAGCCTTGGTGTCTCCCTGTGACATAAACCTACGCACTACTTCATGGACATCTGACACTCCCGTGGCCTCTTTGATAGTCGCCATGGCCTCCTTGTATGTTGTAATGTGCTCTTCGTCTTCATTAGACTTCATTGCATCGACTTCCAAACTCACCTCCCCAAGATTCGGTTCATCAACTTGAAGTGACGTTCGTTGAAGTTGCTACACAAATATTGTCTGAATATATAATATTGATATCAAATGCATTGTGTTAGTCTCAAATCAAACATTTCAATGAATTTAATTACGATTCAAATGACGTGTTGACAGACATGTAGATAATATGATTTCTGTCCTCTGTTATTCAAGTACAACTTACTCGTCTTTCTATTCTGTCTGCTTGTTCTTTCTTCTCGTCAGCTTGTCTCTTGTATATGGAGAGTTCACGATCTCTGACCTTCTTCGCTTCTTGCAACGAAGCTTCTTGTTTGACCAGCTCCTCCTACATCAACAGAGCTCCATGTGAATTAATGTAACAGTAATGGACAACAAACGACAAACGAAGGCAAAACACACAAGTGCTGACAAATAGGCACAATAACAAATGGAGAGAGAAAAAGACAAACAAATACAGACCAATAAACTGGCAAGCAGAGAGATTGTACAACCTTCGTCTGGTCTCTAGCCAACTGTGCATCACTGCTCATTCCTTGCATCTCATCTACGGTCTGCAGTCTTTGTCTAATCTCTTGTTTCAATGCAGCAATTCTGTTATCGAAGTTCAATCGTTCCTACAGCACCCGCTCACGTAATTCCATTAAACCAGACTTCAACATAGATAACAAACAATACCTTAAGCATTGTGTCTATAATACCCTCGTATGCCGTTTTGATATGTGCTGCTTCACCGCACTTTATAAGAGTTTTATCCAGTTGATTCTCCAAAGTCCTGCATTTAAACATTAGCAATTTATTAATTTATTAGCAATTTATTAATCTATTAGCAATTTATTAATTATTAGCAATTTATTAATTTATTAGCAATTTATTAATTAATGAACATCGTGTGCAAACACACACATACAAACAACACTAACTAACTATGTACTTCATCTAATGTGATGAGCACCTCAGCTGCTGTGCATCAAGACTATCTCCTACGTCTTTAGACTTAATTTCTTCGGCTTCAGAGATCATCTGCTGTAGCTGTGTTTCTAGATCTCTGAGGGTTCTTTCTCTTTGCTTCGTTTGGTGTTGGACAGCATTGAATAATTTAATCTTTTCGCATAACTGTTGGTCAAATTTTTGAATTGCCGTTTGACCAGACATTCCACGAAAGTTTGGTGGTTGTGACTTTTGACGGGCAGCAAAAGCACTAGAGATAACAGCTTCATCTCCCTAATGAACAAGATGGTATATACAAACCAAACAGAAGAAAAGATAATTGCATAGACATTCACAAAAGAAACAAAAGAATGACAAATCTATTGACAGACAAACTAACAGACAAACAGACAGACAGATCGACAGATACACAGACAGACAGACAGAAAAAGATTCTCCGTACAATTACAGAATTGTAATGTTAAAGTCATAGCTAAGAAACTTAGCATGTTGTGCGGTGGGTCTGAGAGGCCTGACTCTCCCAGCACCCAATTTTTTCCTCATTAGTCTAGTTGTATTACTGTAGTTCTTTGCAGAATTGTATGATAGTTTGATGTAAGAAATAAATGATGGACAGACAGACAGACAGACAGGCAGGCAGGCAAGCAGGCAGGCAGGCAGATAAACAGATAGACAGGCAGGCAGGCAGGGCAGACAGACAGACAGGCAGGCAGGCAGAGTCTATAGTTTACACTGTCTGTTGGTTAGCTGTCACTCTGTCTGCCTGCGTCTATCTCTCCATCTTTCTCTTCAGCATGTCTGTCAACCGGCCTGTCTGTTTGTCTTTCTCCAGACATCATTAGCCAATGATTGCATCTATCCGTCAGTCGATAATCTGTCTGTCAATCTAATCTCTCAACAAACAATAAAATGACAACGTACAGCAATTTTCTCCGCCAGCTGAGACCGAAGTCGCTTGTTCTCTGTTCTCATGCGCGCTATAGTTTCCTTATTTTGTTGTATGACCGATTGAGAGCTCTCCAAGTAAGCCTTCTTGTCACCCTCTGCACACACAGACATACATACACTTGATAATCGCTATTTTAGCTAGACTAAAGTATTCTACTAACCTAGAAGCTGAAGTTTTCTTCTCAACTCATCTATTTCTTCCTGAATAGGTCCAGTGGTGTGCTGATCGCTGCCCATGTTGAGCTTATACAGATGCTATGGTAACGGAATGCACGCTAGACGACGCTAGCGCTAACGCACGTTAGGTGTTTAAGAAATATTATTTACGACCACCATGTGGTCGTTTCTGGTCGAATTAGATGCTACGACGTCTGCAACGCTATCCGTCTGTGCGAATGCACGCAATCCACTACAAAAGTTGTGTCGCTTGTTCTTCAAGTTAGTCGAGTACAGCGGACACGGTCTCTTCTGGATTTCTTTCTGTCTCTTTCTCTACTACAACACGTCAGACAACGGCGCCAGATTCGTCATATCCGAACTCCTCATTGGAATCCTCGTCGATCTCGTCATACAGTGCGCTATCAAACTCGCAGTTCGTCGCAGGCGACCGATCTATAACAATGCAGACATGAGACTGACTGTGATGGCGGTCGATTCGTATTCGTTTCCGTCGGGTCATGCCACTCGATTCGGATTTCTCTTCGTTTTCGTCCGATTCTACTTTCCGGGGACGTTCGAGAGGACTGTAATAGGCGTGTGGACGTTGATGATTGCCTGCTCGAGGCTCTTGTTGGGCAGACATTATGTGTCTGATGTAGTTTGTGGTTTTGTTATTGGTTGCCTCGAGTTCCAGTTCGTCCACCAGTATGCTGGATTATTGATTCAACGAACTCGATAGAGTAGAATTATGTTTAGATGGATCTATCCATGATACCAGTGCTAATTCGACTTCATACTTCAACAAATCGTGGACTTTGTTACTCTGAGTTTTCCGATTATAGTTTTGTAACTCTAACTGTCATACACTCAAAGCACCCAGTGAGGTGGCTGCAATACAAACACTCAATAGTTGATTCGATAAGCTCCATCTATTACTAACTCTAAAGCCAAATACATGAGAAAACGACCTTCTATAATAGTTTCTGTTCAGTATGTTTAGAAACTCCAGTAAACACTTTAGTTTGAGTTCATATCCACAGCACTGCCAGCTTGCCTCGAAAAGAAAGGCAGGAGTGAAATTCTTCCGTCTTCACAAGAAATTGTGAGGACGAACTGTCAGACATTGAAACACCTTACCAGTTAATCTCAACATCAGTCTTCAATACATCAAGTTTGTTCTGTCATTACATCATATATATACAATTGTCAAAAGGAAACAAGTTGCCCAACATTCTCAGCAAAGTCACAAGCACTGCATCTACCTAAAACTATTACTTGCAATTGTTTGCTAAGTCTCAAGACTTTGGGTACCTCCTAGTCAGTAACACTACGTGCTAGTTGTCTGGAATGGTCAGACTGGTCACCACACGAAATTTGAAAATAATCATAATTATTGTCTGTCACCTTTTATGTCAATGAAGAAGAAGACAAGCATCCACATCAGTTGGAATGCCTGATGTTGAAGACTATTATTACGTATTATGCAATTTGGTCATGAGTCCGACTCCTGACACACGTCATCTCATCGCTGTTCAACACCCATAATCACGACAGTCACCATTGTACACACAACATGTAGTCAGACGTAGTCTACTAGTCTAGTACTGCCAGTAGAGTGTATCATATGCACTACACTAACATCCATGCAAACTCATGCACCTCCAACACTGGATGAGCACACACCAGTGGGTCACGTCATTGTCAACGTGTCAGTCAAGTCATTCATTGTCCAGTTTCACTTCCTGTTGTCTCACTGCGCATTCTCTTACGACTCGTCTCCTCCTCGGGATTCGGTTCGGCAATCGTTACCTTCATTTTCACCCCACAAACCTCCATATCATGCAATGCCGTCATGGCCTTCTCGGCAGCACTGGAACGTGAAAACTTAGCATAACCGTAATTTCTCCCTCGAACCAACCACACATCAATCAGGGATCCAAACTGAGAAAACACTTCTCGCAGAGCCTCTACAGCCAAAGGATAAGGGCTACAGATAAAGAAGAGGCGAAAAGATTCTCCAGTTGAGCCTTGAACTGCAGCTGGTTGACCTTCAGCGCTAATAGGAGTCGTTCCAGGAGGAGCAATGCCTGCAGACATGACAGACTGGGCAGACATTGCAGTCTGGGCAGACATTGCAGACGGGGCATAGGGTACAGCAGGAGCATAAGTAGCTGCGTCGGGAGTAAAGGCAGACGCCGCCGGATTATATGCCCCTGGAGCTACTTGAGCTGCTGCCACGTTGTAGTAATACTCCTGCTGTTGCTGTAATTGTTGCTGCTGCATCTGTTGCTGTTGCAATTGCAGCTGTTGCTGCTGAAACTGCTGCTGGTGGAGCTGTTGCTGTTGAAACTGTTGCTGTTGTAGCTGCTGTTGCTGCAGCTGCTGCTGTTGTAGCTGCTGCTGCTGAAGCTGTTGTTCTTGCTGTTGTTGGTAGACCGTAGTGGTGGTGGTGACCGACCTCCTTGGGTTGTCTTCTGCAAACTTGACAACAAGTCTCTGACCTGGAGGATACTCGAAGCCGTGTAGCTTCTCCTTCGCATACATGGCTGATGCTTGGGATTCGTACGTGATGTACGCAAAACCTCGAGATCGGCCAGTATTTCGATCCAGTTTTATGTCACACATTCTCATGCCCGGTATCAAGTCAAAAAGACTTGCCAGTTGAGACTGACTGACAGACTGTTCGACGATCACATACAGTCGAGTCTTCTGCTCTCCCGCTCCCGGACCTCCACCCGAATAATACTCTGCACTAAATGGTGCAAAGCTTGGAAAATAATCACCATACGGACTACCAGCAAGATACCCAGTATTGGACTGCATAGGGGGTGCCGACTGGCCATGGCTGCTGTTGCTGTAGCTGCTGCCAGCACTGCCGCCGCCACCGCCGCCACGATGATGAGAACTGTCATATTCCCTTGATCGATAGGACGCCGATTTTGGTTCAGCAAACACGGGCTTGTAGAGTTTGTCACACTCCTCGAGTGCTACAGCAGCAGACGAGGCCTTAGCAAACTGAACATAGGCATAGCCTTTCGACGCCTTTGTCTGCCTGTCTCTCACAATCTTGCATGAAATAATGTGGCCAAACTGCTCGAATTCCGCCTCCAACTTTTCCTCGGTCAAATCCCTCGGAACAATGAGAAACAATCGATCCCTGGGTGAGACCTCCTGGTACTTATCAGGATCAGAGGAGCGCGAAGCCGCCAGCTTGACAGTGATCGGCTTAGTATCGCCTTCCAGAATCCGACCATTCAGTTGCTCCATTGCCGTGGCGGCTGATGACGTCTTCGAAAATTTGACGTAACAATAGCCGCGCGGCTGCTTCGAGTCTTGAGATACGACCATCCATACGTCTTCCAGTTCGCCGTACTCTTTAAATATCTCCGTGATCGTGTCCTTGTCGTGTCTCTTGCCGCATATGACGTAGAGACGCGAGAAAGGCGGCTGGTCGAGATTTCGCGGCCTCCGTTGGCCTCCGTGCCTTGAATCATCGAATATCGGTTCGCGATCTCTTATCGAAGAGTCCGATGCTACATACGCAGCTTCTACGGATACAGAGACGTCAGATTCTGGTGCTTCTTCTCCCATGTGGCAAACATACGGGAAACGCAAATGTTAAAGTACCCGTATAATTAAGTAGATCTGTAAACATGG